>NW_009912017.1:0-14919 GCF_000696875.1 Nestor notabilis
CTTGGCAGTGCTGGGGAACAGTTGGACTTGAAGGTCTTTTCCAACTGAGCTGCTTTCAAAGGGGAAAAAGTATTTGGTATCCTTCTATGGTGCCATGGGGAAGGGATTGGATGCCATGGCCTTTGTCATTTTCTTACTGTTGACTTAGTTTCTTGCCAAACCTCCTCTTCCTCCCATGTAAATCACCTCTAAATTTTACTAGAATCACTGGCTACAAAAACAGAATTACAAGATCTATGTATAACCCAACTTATTAGCCATCCCCAGAGGGTTTGTGTAGCACTGTAATATCAATGAGGTGTGTTAGACTTGAATTCAAACATAATTGTTCATAAACCTGACTGGAAGGGGAAACCTATTTATTAACAGGAGAAAAATGTCGATGAATGGGGAAAAATGCTCAAAACTGTTTAAGCAAGTTGAAGCATAACTCATTCCAGAAGGCAAACACCATTAACATAGGGACTTTGTTCTAAGTATTTAGAGTCTAATTCTAGCATATAAGTGCCACAAGCCAGCTGGCCCTTGGTGCTCCTGTTGGGTCAGTAATCATGTATAGGATAATGGCCGAGAGGCCAGCTCCTGCAGGGAGACTGTTTAACTTGTACCTAGCCAAGGCTGGCTGTTGAATTATTTGCAAAACACCTCTAGAATTAGGAAGTTCAATTAAAAGAATGGGGTTTGATATGAAATCTCTTCTGCCAGGGAAGTGGTGGCACACAGCTGGATGGATGCACGTCTGACAGCACGGAGAGGCGGGTGATGCAAGGCATGGCACTGTGTGGTGAGTCACAACAAGAGATAACATCATTTTAGCATAAAGCATTTCATTATTTCTCTTGCAAGGAGTGCCATTTGTACAGTAGCTATCTTGTGGTAGCACTATGCAGTGTGAATTGGCTGGATTTATTCTTGCACTGTTCTGCCTTGGTGGATTGCTTTCCTCTTTGGCAAATACATCATCCAGGCCCTTCTCCTCAGTCACACCAAATAGCTGCTGCAATTATGGCACAGCAGCAGATGTTTCCCTGCTATTCTGTGTTAGACTTTTTGCTTTGCTGTTGCCACAAACAAGGAGACACATGTGTCTTGGCCTGAAGGCCCAGGTGAATTCTCCTTTTTCCACTTCATAGGGTAACATGCACATTAGAAAAGCTAGCACATGTGTTTTGAAATTTAGTCCAATACAAAAACAACTAAAGATCCTGTCTGGAACACTTGCATGACTCAACTCTGGAAACTGTGGAAACTCTGGAGCCAGACCATAACAAGTGTGGCTACTTGGTATTTCACCCCATGTGTGGATGTGTGTATAAGTGCATGTGTACTAGGCGGGATATTTAGTTTTTTGTGATAATGTTTATTTTCTCATAGTGATCATCTTTGTATGAGCTTTTTGAGAGAGATAATGAGGACTCAAGATTCAAGAAGCAAAGCATTCTTTTTCAACAGCTGAACTGGTGTGTCAAAGCAATGTGGCTTCAAGAGCAGAGCATCTCTGCCTTGCTGGCTGCTGCTCTGGTCTTAAGGTACTGCAACATCTCCAAAATAAATAGGCTCAAAATCCTATTAGAGAAACTCACAGTATTCCCTGCCTTTGTTTATCTCCCTTTATTTATCTCTAAGATAAATAATGCTCACCAGAGAATATTATCCCAAGGTCTGAAGTCTCGAGCTGTTGGGCTCTTTTTGCCTGACAGGTCAGTTTTGGTGGAGTGCCAAAGTAGTACAGGAATACAAGTGGGATGGTGGCGGTAAAAATGTGACTGTACTAACAAAAGAAAGGTGTAAACTGCCCAGAGCTTTGGAAATACCCTAGAGCCTTGTAGCTGGAGATTACAGCTCCCAGAGGCAAGCCTGGGAAACACAGCACAGCACAAATCAAGACACGCAGTTCTCGCATAGTTTGGTATGGACCAAGGTGTCTGCACACGACCTGAGTCTTCATCTGAGAGCAGTGCTGTCCAGAGGTTTGGTGTGGTAAAAATTGGGGTGGTCTTGAGGCTGCTCTGTCCTGGATACTCTAAGCCTATACCTTCCCCTCACACGGTGATAGCTCTAGCAGCTCAGGGTCAGGAAGGAGCAATGTCTGCTCCTGGGGCAATCCCAGAGGTGCTCCACTTCATGGTTACCTGGATAAATGCAATCTCTGGAGCCCATAGCAGATAGGTTTTGCCCATTGTGTCAGCCTTTGAGAATAAGATAATCAGTAACAAATAATTTCCTAACCAGGATTATTCCAAAGAACATTTATTACTGAAGAACATGTATGTCTTCCCCTTGTTTTACACACTCTTAAACATTAACCTCAATTGTTCCTACAACATACATGCTTCATCATGATAAGTAAAGCCCCCATTACCAGTATGTTCACTTTATGGCTCCAAAATGGTCCAATTCCACATGAGTAGATTTCACCGCTGAACAGCAGCTTCAAAGTATTTAAATACAAAGTCTGTGAAGTTTTGTTTGGTGCTAGCAGGAGGTGTCAGACTGGCAGCACTACACAGTCCCTGCATGGAACAAGTGGAATAATATAGCTGTCATCTTGCTGTCTTTGTATTGTGCTGGGTTTTATCTGTCAATGTAAAAGCACGTGGATGTGCTAACCTCTGGAAGGAGACTCTGCACTCTAAGGATGCTGGTGCTGGTTGGCACTGGAACACTGCTGACATCAGTGGGAGCTGAGCTACATGATAGCTTGACTTCAACTGGAAGGTGTGCTTGGGGATTGCGTGGCTTTTACTTAAGCCTTTTACTGTGCAGGTAATTATTCCTGTTACTCATCTCTCCGGATTCTGATGCTACTGCAAAAAATCTGCTGCATGGTGCATTACACCCAAAATCTCCTTGTTTGGATTTGCCAGCTTGGGAGAATGACACAAACGTACACATTTGGCTAATTCTGAAGGTCATCTGGACTGTTTCTGCTAGCTGTGAGTTACACTGAGGGAGCATGAGATTAAATGAGGGTGTTAATATTCCTAATCATCAATAAAACTCTCTGCTTAGCCCATCCACAACACTGCAGTGGAAGCAAAGTGCTGCTGCAGCTACTTAGGGGCAGGTGTGTGTAACTGGTGGTGATGCCCACAGCAATGCTCACTGTAAGTGCAGAGGTATGGGTCTTTTACCCACTGGAACAGCCCATGGCCTGGGCTGGGTAGTTGTCATGGTGGCATTTCTCAATTACACCCTCTCAAGTTAGGGAAATAATCTCCTTCTGGAAGGAGCAATGAGTTTCTGGAGATGATCTTTGTTTCACACAGCAGCACAAGCACCTCAAAACTGTGCTGGTAGGTAATACCCTGCTATTCTTCATGTTATATGTGTGTTTCCTGGGCTCCACTCTGTTTCTTTTTTGATGACACTGTATGAAGCTGTTAATATGACTCAGATCAATGCACAACTTACTAAATTGATTTAGCTTAACTTTATTGCTCTTCCTGATACTCTTTCTGCAGGTGCTTACTGTCAAAACCAGTGCTTATTCTTCTGCCAATCAATATGCACTCTTAGGAATAAACCTTGCATAGAATAGAAAACCCATGGAATAACTGGTGTAAGTGCTTAGTAAGAAAGCCCCATGATGGCTGGAATTTACCTCCTGACCAAACCTCTGTAAAATCCATGTGCCTGTTCATACAGCTAGTAGAGTGCTCCATAACCCATGGTAATATCATGTCTGCTTCTGTACTTGGTTAAGTCACTTGGTTGCTGTGTCCCTGGAGAAGATGCTTGGGAGGAAAGCTGCATCTCTCTTGTGGTGGTTGTTTTCAAGGGAAAATTTAAGTTTTTCCCAAGCTGTTAGCAGGGCTCGTAAAAGCTGAGTAGTAATAAAAGCTAATGTGTTCTGCGAAGAAGCTCCCTGTTGAATGCAATCCCAGGAGAGTGTCTGCAGCAGGTTAGCTGGGTATCAGGAGAGAGGTGTATTTCAGATTTAAGAGTTGTGTCATCAGAGTATTGGTTTTTTATCTTTTATTTTTGTTACCTAAAGTTTTCCTAAATCCTGTAACTGTCGCTTATTTTGGATGTTGTAAGTACAGGCTTCCTGTATGTGTGCACTTTAGCTTGACTTGAGGTAAAGGTGATTTTGGGGTTATTGGGTAAGAGGGAGGCACTTCTCATCCAACAATGTGGCAAAGTGGCAAAAGGGATGGCGGGGAGTCCAGCAACTCTGCTCTTTCCCAGACATGCTTCCAGGTACTGTGTGGCCAGGATGAGGTCTGGGATCCCTAGAGCGGAGTGAGCTCTCCAGTGACACCTGGGTGGGCAGGAGTTCAGCTGAAGAGCCAAAAGCTCTGGGGTCCTCAGTTTGTCACTGACTCGGTTAATGTTTGTTCAATAAAAGCTTTTGTTACTAACCCCACAACTTCTGTGCCCAACAAGACATGTGGAGGGGGGAGTGCTGAACCCCTCTCATCACCATTTCTTATGGGGGTCTCTTTCTTATTAAGCCCAGGGACTCTGAAATCATTCCCTCTCCTTTTTTTTATGTGTGCTTGTCTAACACTGTGCCTTGGAACACACAGAATTCAGTGGGAGGGTTCCAGATGACTTTCAGTGGGAGGCATCAGGCCTGTTAATAACTAAAGCTCTGACTCTCTCTTGATCAGTTCTTTATATGCAGATCATAATATTAAAAAGCTGAGGGGGAAGAAGAAAGATAATAATTTTATAGTTGTTTTTCAGGTTCCATGCTGACAGGTGAGACAGCAATGAAAACACAAACTGCCTTCATTTGTCCCATCTGTTCTCATCTGCCTTGTCACTGTACCCTGTATGAGATACTTACTATGCACTGCAAGTTCTTAGTTTTCAGGATGAAGGAATAAATGTTCTGGAGTGTTGCTCATCTGATGTTACATGAGGCTACTGAAATACTGGTCATGTGCTTCACCACATACACAGCAAATAAATGAGGAATTTTCAGCCTAAATTTAGTTCATATCGTTGGTATCTGGGAAGGAGATCTTCTGGTGGTGCTGGCTCTCAGCAACAACTTAGTGCAGTAGGTTTCAGAAATGCAAAGAGAAGGGAGACCATGTAATGGAAAGTGACATTGTCTTTGAGGCAGAGAGAAGCACACATATCCTGGGCCTGATGGGGAAACATCTGGGCTTCAAAGCTGCTTGTTGAGTTCAGTGCTTCTTACTGTAAGGAAGGGTAATCCACACAAAGAGCATGAAAGCAACTCTTCCAAAGCAATGTAAGCCTGCTGAAATCCCTGAGGTCAAGCAGGGGGAATTTCTATACAAGAAATCAGTTGGTTTAGTTGGAATAAGCCTTGTTCCTATTCCCTTGCTTGGCCTTGCTTAGCTGTGGTTAAATGAGGAGAGTGGATGGTAATCATCTGATTATCTTGCTGTTGACAGGCTGTGGAGCAGGTGGGAGCTCTGACTTGTCCTCTTGCCAATGCCAGCTCCAGGGATGAGTCCAGCATTTGGAAAGAGATGTCCTGCAATCTAAACCAAGTGCAATAAAGTGGTGGTTCTGCTGCTGAGTGTGTAAGGATTGGACCTGGAATAGTCATGTTTGCTCATCTTGCCTATGTTCCTGACTCAGACTGCCCACCACAAGAGAGGGGAACTTTTCTCAGTAATTTATTAGATATATTGGGAAAGACATTCCAGGTTTAGGATGCAGTTTCTGGTTCAGATCAGAAGTAAGTCAGCTAGGTCCGCTTACAGCAGCATCTTTGATTTGATGCCTTGGGGGAGGCAAATGCTCCATGCTGCTACCCTGTATCTACCAGCATCACCACAGCTTATCTCAGCTATTCTGGGGTCTTTTGGCCCCAGAGTTCTTGGACTTTGTGCCACAATCAAGCCAAATTTAAAACTGTGTATATGTAAACCAGCAATCTTTTCCACACCAGACTGCTAGTGAGCCCCTGTGCTCAGTTACTTTCATAGATACATGTTACTGAAGTTTTCCTGTTCCTATTAATAGATTTTTATTTCATCAGGTAGGAAAACCAGAGCTCCAGAGTGAATATGATCCTTCTAAGTTACAGGTTGCTACTGCATACTGATAACCGTCACCTTAGTGTTTAGCTCTCTTACTATGCTTTAGGTTAACACATTGATTAATCCAGACATGAGATAGAAGATAGAGTTTATTTAGGATTGAATATTCATTTGTAAATGGAATATGCTACTTATTTTCCAAAGTCCATGACATACTGACTTTGTTACAGATTTATCTAGAACACCTGAAAAAGTACTTGAACTGTAGTTAGCAAAGACACTGTTTCCATATTGCTTTATTATTTGACACTTCCTAACTTTCTACAGCCACTTAACTCCATTAGAAGTATTTCAAGGTCTGTATCTCATTCCTAACTTTTCCATTAACCTCTTCCCATCAGTCCTCATAAATTACCCAGTATCCTACAGATAAGGTATTTTTGTGTCTGCTGTAATGATCTCAGATGTGCCGTTGTCATGTAGGAAATGCTTCATTTTGTCTCCCTCGTGTCTGTAGCACAGTAACCTGGTATTGCATTAGAAAAAGCAGCATTAAATTTTCTAGGCAATACCTAAAGCAGCATAAGTGGATGTATTTTTTTTTCACATGGGAGAAGTGAAGTCACCCAGACAAATTTATTAATTTTTTGGGGAGTCCTGTATGTTTTTTTCCGTATGAATAACTGACAGTTCTGACTAGGGAGACCCTCCAAAGTTTGCATCAGTTTATTGGTGTCATGACACTGATCTCAGGGGGCATTAGATTCAGCCCTGGCTTTCACATCTTTAAATGTTCACATCTGCCCGAGTCAGTGAATTGTACCAAGTTTTACTTTACTCAGAGCATAAGACAGAACAGAATCCATCACAATGGTTGGGAACAAAGCACACACAAACACCAGTGCTTTTTCCTTCAGCTTCGCTACCATGTAACGTGCTTTGGGTGCAGGAGACATTAAAGCATCTACCATAGCATCCACAACTTCATTGCCATTAGTGCTTCCTTCACTCACAATGCTGTTGAAAAAGTCTGCCCGCTCTTGAACATACTCCTTATTGTAAACTGCCTTCTCCTCTTCACCGAGTTCATTCCAGATCTCTTCAGCACTGAGTGGTGGCTGGATCTTCGTGAAACGCGCATAATTTCCTGGCTGAATAACACAGACCTAAAAGCAACGTGTAAAATGTACCAAGATGCAATCAGTCATTCTGAATCCAATTAAATACTACAATCAGTAAAATAGACCAAAAGCTTTCTGCAGACGTATTTCTTCCAGAAAATGCTGCTTTACTGAAACGTTAACCTTGAAAACTTGACTGAAATCAAATATATTCCCGTGAAGTGTTTAAGATTGCAGAGGTGCTTTATTCTGACTTCCCTATTTCATTCTGATTTAATGTTCTTGTTTTGACCACTCAGCATATCTTCACAGAATTCAGTTGTGCATCTTGCTTAATGGTATAAATGTTTTGACAGTACTGAGACAAAGCATTTCAGTATGACTTTGATGTCTCCAAAGTGGAATATTTAGGGGGTTTTCACTCAGTGGTGGATCTTCCAACTGGTAATTTTTTGCCCCAGTTTAGGACAAAAGGAGATGTTGAAGAAAATTAGAAGGTCCTGGGGAAAAAAGTGCTGTTTTCCCCAGGTACGTCTAATTTCCCCAGGTATGTCTAAAACTAAAATAGGCCTTGTCAGCCAAGCACAGAGGGGGCGAAAGGTCCTGGTCTGGCTCTCACTGAAGTCATTAGCAAATTTCCATAGACTTCTGTGCATGTGGATTTAAATAGAAAGCACGCACATCCTTTGCTGCTCCACCTGTTTTCTTTGCGTGTGTTGCTGCTGCTGTTCTGCTAACTCCTAAGGCTTCTGAGGGATTTCAGAGCATGCTGAGCACTCACAGTTTGCATACCTGTCCTCTGCAGCAGGCTTGTTCAAACTATTTGTAGCTATGCAACATTAAAAACTCCATGGCATTTAGCTGACCTGATTTCTGAAGACTACTACACAAGGTTGATGAAAAATGGTGCCGGGCTGTGTAAGATACTTGGGGATCTGACAGGCATCCTCTGGGAAGTCTGTGGTGCTACAGAACCTTTATGTCTCTCATCTGCCACCCAGCCCATCTACCAGAGGCTACAGTGTGTGTCGGTGACAGCACGTGCCTGTCCCAGCCTGCATGGCAGTCAGTGCACTGCATACAAGAAGGGTTCAGGTGTGGGAGCAAGAAGGGATGTGGATCAGTGCCAGCAGAAACAGTGTGCATAGCTGGGGCATCTTTACACCTCAGTTTTGTCACAGGACATCTCTGGGAGCCCCCCCTTTGGGTGCTATAGCCAAACTAATGCCAATAATAAACTTCCCACCTTTATTTTTAAACAAAGGGTGTTTGAAAACTTCATGTTCTGGAGTGTTTTGGAGTTGGCTTGGAGATAAGAAGAGAGGCTACTTTCTTTCCCTTACTCAACTTTCTGTAGCCTTTCTAATGGAAGACACATACTTTCCTGCAGGCAGCCAGCTTGCCTGGCCAGCGTGCAGTGGGACAGAGCCATAGCTCTGTTCCTTGCAACCTCTGGATGACTTTCTATGGCAAGGACAAAAGGAATAACAGAGCAGGGGAGGGAAACACAGGGAAGAGGGACCGTCTATTTTGCTGGCTATCTGCAGGGTAGGTTCTCAGGCAAATGCTAGGCAGTGTCTTGCATACAGTAAGAAATAGAATCATAGATAGTCTGGAATGTTGTGAACCTGGGTCTCTGCATTGTGTGCTGGGGCTATTCCTGGGCTAGAGAAATGTAAAATACTAAAACGACCAGAGTAGCTTACCTGTTAAACTAAGCTCTTCCATGCATTTGAGATTATCCTCAGCTAATCAGTTGGAATCCTCATCATGCTGTGTGGTATTAGGGTATGTAAAATCACTTGCATTTTATAGCAATTTATATTTATCCAAGAGGAGTAGTTAATAGATGCATAGCTGTAATTTCTTCCAACACAAAGCTTATGAACAATGCTGCAAATCTGTGTACATAAAGAGTACACCAATGTAAATCCCCCAGGGAAGACTTAGTGTTCGAGAAGAGTGTTTTAGCAGTGGAGGGACTCCAAGGAAAGAGCCTAGTGAAGCTACTTAGTGATCTAAGCTTCACGTTTGACTATCAGCATTGCTTAGACAAGGCACTAAGAGGACTATTAGAGCCTCTTAGGCTAAAAGAATAAAAACATAATTACTCTGCAGGATACTGCCTCTTGCAGTGCTGCTGTTCCCACAAAAAGAAAGGATCTTTTAAGCACTAATGTTGTGAAAGAAGAAAGAACCTATCAGGCAGCTGACAAGCCTTCCTTCTCACTGCACAGACCTCAATGTCTGTCTGGGCTCTTTGTTCCCAGAGCCACCCCAGAGAAAGTTTCATTACTTGGACTGTTACGAGCTCTTCCCAGGCCATGGCACTGCTCAGGCAGTTTCTCTACTGTAGAGGATGTAAAGGAAGGGTGGAAATGGCAGTGTTGGCACAAAGAGAAGACCTGCTATCCCACAGCTTCTCAGAACTGCAAATATCACCCAGGTCTGCTGTTCTCAGTGATTTCCAACTGGCTAATCAGCCACAGAGAAACAATTTCTTTCCAAGGGGAAGCTGCATCCACAGATTCAATGCCAATCTTGATCTCTGTCATTTTGAGGCATGGAGCTTACTTTGCACAAGATTAGATATTATTTTGCATATGCTGCTTCTTGTTCCCTTGGCTAAAATTTCCTCTCTGGTTCTGGTTTTGGCTGGGATAGAGGTAATATTCTTCACAGCAGTTGGTATGGGGCTATGTTTTGGATTTGTGCTGGAAGCAGTGCTGCTAACACAGGGATGTTTTAGTTACTGCTGAGCAGCACTTACACAGAGCCAAGGCCTTTTCTGCCTCTCACCCACCCCACCAGCGAGCTGGATGGGGAGGCACAAGGAGCTGGGAAGGGACCCGGCTGGGACGGCTGATCCCAACTGACCCGACTGATATTCCAGACCATATGGCATCATGCTCGGCATATAGAGCTGGGGAAGGAGAAGGAAGTGGGGGGACATTGTTAGTGATGGTGTTCGTATTCCCAAGTCACCATTACTTGGAGTCCTGCTGTCCTGGAGATGCCTGAACACCCGCCTGTCCTTGGGAAGTGGTGAATGAATTCCTTGCTTTGCTCTGCTGGTGTGTGCAGCTTTTGCTTTACCTGTTAAACTGCCTTGACCTCAACCCATGAGTTTTCTCACTTTTACTCTTCTGAATCTCTTCCCCATCGTGCTGGAGGACAATGAGTGAACAGTTGGGTGGTGCTTAGTTGCTGGATGGGGTTAAATCACAATGCACCCTCACACTGCTCTCTGGTATTCTTTGTGCAAGTTGCCTCTTATCGCCATAAAAAGATGCATTTCAGCTCTCTAAGAAGTTTCAGGGGTGAAATGTCCCTCGTATGAAAATCAATGTTAGAAATAGCAGGGAGTTTCACACAACAGCTATTCATTACATCACTTACCTGAACACCAAACTTCTTCATTTCCAGTCTTAGAGCATCACAAAATTTTTCAATAGCTGCCTTGGTCATAGAATAAATGCCATTTCCCAGAGTAAAATAGGCATTAATGCTGGACATGAAAACAATACGTCCTGGAAAGAAAATAGTGCAAATAACTTCACTCTCAGTCTTTACATAGAATTACTGATCTACCTGAGTCTTCTGAGCTGTTGATAACGTGATATTTAGCATAATGGTCCTTTCCAACCCTAACTATTCTATGATTCTATGCTGGTTTACTACATAGGATGCCAAAGCTGGGCCGTGTAAGTGTGCAGTGCCAGCACAGAAGTGCACTCACGTCTGTAAGCAGAGAACTTCACACAAAAATCTTTCTTCCATCTAGTGAAAGATGCTGGACAAGACAAAGCATAACACACTCCCTACATGCTGCTTATTCCTTCTGAGACTGAGCGAGGATGAAAAAGATGAAAAAAAGCAGTCCCCTAAAAACTTTAGACTGAAAAATAGTAATAAAAGACTACGCTAGTGATAGAAGTGCTAAAAGGACCACAGAGGGGAGGAGCAGATGATTTTTCCTGCAGTGAATATATGCACTGAGACCTGGCTTACAACTGTGCATAGAAAGTCAAAATCAGACTGTACAGGGATAACCCTTATCTTACCAGCATTTTGTGTAACAGTGGCATGTGGGGCTTCCAGATGCGACATAGCCCTTACTTTAGTTGATGTGTACACACAGAACAGATCCTCACCTTAAAGAGCTTACAACTTAAATAGACAAGCTTAGCAAAAGGGAGAGAAAGGAAGAGGGTATCTTTCTTTCCCAAATACAGACAGGGACAAGTAAAGAACAAACTGCAAAGCAATCGAGGCATGCTGCAATGCTGTAGAGGGCTGTTTGAGCCATGCAAAGCCAATTGTCCCATTGGATACCCACGTGGCTCTGTACTTGAAGTTTCCTGCCCAAGGTCACAGAGAGGATCTTGCTAGGCCTGGAACTGGAGACTGGATGTCATCCTTCCTCTCCTAATTGCCAAACAGTAAAATAGTAAAGCCTAAATAATAAAGTTAAGCAGGAGTTTATGGAATATTTATGTTTTCTGACTGTCAGTGCTTACAAAGTCTTGCCTGGGCTTGATGATCTACTGTAAGCATTTTTTCCTCTCTTTTTTGATTCAAACACTGAGCTAATTCATTACTAGTAAATATTTTTCTATGTATTTTAAAGACAGACTCTTTAAGGGTGCTTTACCCCCTTACAACTTGACCTTCTTTTCAGGATCAGGAATCAGGATTGCTTTTTCAGGCCACACAGAAGGAGCCTGTCATTTCAGTTCAATGAGAGACAATTAAGGCTTTTTTTATAGATGCTACATTGCCCTGATTATAGTAAGCTAATTATTCTACAACTCTAAATAACAGTGGATTAGCATTACCCTTGTATTTCCTTAGAAGGGGAAGAAACTCCAGGGTTGTCCTGATGCTTCCAAGGAGATTCACATCGGCAAATCTTTCATACTTCTCCATAGGCAGCCACCCTGTCTCGCCAAATGTTGAGATTCCTGCGTTGTTGACCAGCCCCCAGAAACCTACAGAAGAGAAAAGGCTCAACAAGCATCTTCCACTGCAAAACAACCACCATTCGGTGACAAAACAGAGATTTGGACCCATGGAAACAACTTTTTAATTGTGTTATCTTTTCATCTTTTCTACTTCTAAGTGCAGGCATGTTTTGTTTCATAAGGGAATGCAACTGAGGTCATTATCTGAACTATATAAGCCTCAGTGCTATTTAATAATCACTCACTTTTAGTCATCTTAAGTTATTTATGAATAACATGATCTGGGAGACTACATCTTACTGCCAATGCAATGTACCATGATATTTTAATTACTTTAATCCCACTGTGTGCTGTGAGAGGCTTTGTGGAAATTATATTAATCAGTATAAAGGCTAAGGGGTAATATTTTCAAAGTGCCTGACTAATTTAGGAGCCTAAGTCTGGGATCCTTTTCCAGGATTTGAGCTTTAATTCCTTCTGAAGTCAAGCAGAATCAGGTACATGGGTGCAGCATTGGGTAAAGCAGCCGAGTTAGGTCAGTGGCTACAGTATTTTCTTCTTATTTTGTACTCTTGGACAACTCTATTCCTCATACAGCAGTGGGGTTTGGTGCTAAGGAGCCCAGATCCCTGAAATGCAGTAACATTCCAATGTTTACGAGCACAAATTTGTCAGAAGCAAAGCTTGTTATGGCACAGGTCTCTGCCACAAAGTACAAGCCCTTTAGCCCACAGGCACAGAACACTTTGTGTGAGCACTGCTCAGTGCTAATAACCTCCACTGCTGGAAATGCTTTCTTGTTGAAGTGAGGGGTGCATGTCAGTTTGGAGCTGACATGCTGACTACATGCCCATGACACCACGCTGACTTGTCCTTGCCTTCACAGCACACATCTCTACATGTACACTAAAGAAGTGAGCAACACGGTGCTTTTGAAAACACTTTGTTTCTGTCAAATCCTGACTACTATTTGTCGGGTGACCAGTGGTGTAATTAAGAAGTACAGGGGGTAGCCTGACTTGCATGAAATAGCTGTTTGCAGCCTGCTTCTGACAACTGTGCTTATGCTCTTTTTTCAAGAATTGTTAAATGTATCAGAGGCAAATTATTGCTTTGTCATACCTTCCTTCATACCTACCTACAGGGGAGAGTTAGGTTAGATAAAAGGAAGAAGTTCTTTCCTGTGAGGGTGGTGAGGCACTGGAACAGGTTGCCCTAGGAAATTCTGAATGCTCCATCCCTGGCAGTGTTCAAGGCCAGGTTGGGCAGAGCCTTGGGCACCATGCTCTAGGTGAGGTGTCCCTGCCCATGGCAGGGGGTTGGAACTAGATGATCTTAAGGTCCTTTCCAACCCAAACCATTCTATGATTCTACAGCATCTACTCTGCCTCTCCAGAAACCCAGGCTTCCTTCCTTCCTTCCTCTGGACACAGTCTGGCCATGGGTGTGATGCCAAACCAGCTCTATACCCCTGTGCCTCTGGTAGCAAAGAAATTCTCAGAAGACCTTTGGTCACCCTCGTGAAGGTGCTGCAGAAACCCTTGGGCTGAATTCTCTTCTTTCTGTGATAAAGCTACTGGGATGATTTTATGGTATCTTGTCCTTCTAGAGCCTTGCTAAGAACTGCTAACACTGGATTTCGTTCACAACAAAAGTTAAAGCTCCAACAGGAAATCTTTTGAATTAGTTTGTAAAGCAGAGCTCTGTAAGCTTTACTAACATACATACACTACTATGTAATGAAATGGTGTTTAAACAGAGAAAGAAAAAGTTCTTCCAGTGAATGTCTCATTTGCAGAGAAGAACACTCAAAATCAGGAATTTAACTCATAGAACTTGGATAACTCTGTCATCCATAGAGAATAAATCATTATTCAGTGGTCTGTCACAAGCAATCCTTGATACTGCATCTCTCTTATAACTTCAGATACAGGCTGACCAATGTCCTAGCAATGCAGCAGTTTCCTGTGTACTCACCTCTTTTCCACTGTCCCAAATACTAGCAGAGGAGAGGAAATGGGCCAAAAAACTGGCCACTAGAATTGGGCATTTTGGACTTCCTTTTTCCGCCTGCCATTGCCCTGTTGTTCCAGGCCTTCCCATCTTCTCTGGCTTTATTTCTCCTTCTTAAAATGGAACTAACCCCATGGGACTTACCTCCCAGTAAAATGCTTCCAGATCAATGGATTAGAGGGTCCTCTGTAAAAGCTGATATCAGTATTTGCACATGATCTGATCCGCAAATGAACTGAGTAGCTGCACCCCATCCCTTTCTACTTAAAGCTGGAGGTGTCTGTACTCAGGTTTATTTTTACACAAGCTAACTAACACAACACAAACTAAAGCCTGGCACCACTGTCAGAACTGTTGCCTCATCTTCTCAGCTTCACCTTTGCTAATAAAAACAGTCATTTTGCTTCTGCCACTACATCCTGCACAGCACAGCAAGAACACTTGCTCCACATATCCCTGAATTCATTAGGGCTTCAGAAATCCAGCCATTAAACTTTAGACAATTGATTTTCTTCTGCTTTCTCTCAACTGTGGAACACAGAATTGAGCTTGCAAGGCTTAAGTTTGCTTTGCAGACATTTGCCTCATGCACTTCAAAGACTCCATGTGGTTAGTGGTGAGGCCAACCTGTGCCTATAAACAGGCAGAGTTCACAGACTAATGGCTCTTACTTCCTTTGCAGTGGCCAAATTAAAAGTCAAGAGGAGAAAAACTGGCTTAAGTTAAACTGGAACAGACTTTTCTGAGGAGAAGATTAAGTAAAACATAAAAAAAGAGGTTTTGCTCAGGGTCAGCTCAAAACATTCTGATTGCCCTCAAGCGAAACATGTTGTTTCTTAGAACGTTTTGGAA
>NW_009912017.1:14950-18533 GCF_000696875.1 Nestor notabilis
CTGAAGGGGATATGTTCTGATATTTTCCAAATATTTTCCTTCAGTTTTGTTTAGTTGAATCAATTTGCAAAATTCTACCCAAATAACAAATAGTTCATTGTTTCCTTATGCCACTTTTCCAAAAAACTTCCTTCCACCCGAGAAACAAGCTGTGTACTCAGGGTTCTTGAACCTGCTTTGGTCTTCCTTTTTTGTTTAATGCTATAAACTTGCATTCAAAATACGTCATGTATTTACTTAGACCAATGCAGCTCAGGTAACCTGGGAAATACAGTCCTTAGATGGAAATCAAGAAGGACAAGGCACAAGTAAGAATCAAACAGCTGAAGGAGGGAGGCATTGCTTCTCCTCAGAGTGTCCATGCACAGATAGATACACGAAGATCAAGCAGCTGATGTTTGATCTGGAAGGTCAAGCACAGTTTAGGAAGAAGGGTGTTAGATTATGCTCCAGCAGGCAGGGGATAAATAAACTGGAAAGCAGAACTGGATGTCAAAGAGATTTTCACTGATCTCTGTGCTGGGAAAATGGACAAATCCTGAGGACAAAGATTAAAGGGATCTAAAGAATCACTTTAGGAATCCTAACTTAAGCTTAGTGAGGCTTTCAGGAGGCCACCAGCTCTCACATAACCTCCCAGATAATTTCTGTTTCAAGACATGTTGACCAAAAGGCACATATTCAAAGTCCTTCTTCAGCCGCAAAAGATGCCTGTTGTTTTTCCAGAAACTCTTAAAAGTCCTCTTCCTATGCAAGTCAATCAAGCTGTGTGCTTGCAGAACCTTCTGGAATCAGGCCATTTCTCTGTGGATGGCTACACACAGCTAATACCTGAATTTGGCCAGATTTCCTAAACTCGAACATGTATTCTTGGTATCACTGATCTTTGGAGTTTCTCATCTAAACCTGAGCACATGCAAAAATGACAGGCTCTTTCCTGAAAGATTTCAATACTAAAGGAAATTAGCCAAAGGAAGGACAGTGTGACTTGCCATATTCCTACAGAAGAATGAAGAGAGGGAGCAGAACAGTCTGTGTGTGGCAATGCAGGGTGCCCATGGTAGCAGGTCAGCTGAGACTCCCAAATTTGAGATACATGCATTCATGACTCACCATCCTTTGCTTGGAATGTTTTGCTGTGGTTGTCTTCATTGCAAGGATGAGTCTATTTCTATAGGAAGTCTGGCCTAAAATATGGTAGCATGGGCCTCCTGGGTGGATTCTGTGAATAGGAAATCTTACGTGGAGAAGAGTACTTAATAACCTTGGAGTAGGAGGCAGAACTAGAAGTAACAGCCCTCCCTTCCGACTAGCTCCATGTCACCCACTCACAACAGGCAAGAAAAGGAAGAAAAAACTGTGTTTTAAACAGGAAAAAGAAAAGAAGAAAGAAAAACACTGAGGTTTGCTATATAGCTTAAGAGGGTTGCAAATCAACATGCTCCAGAGTCACAGTCTACTTCATATTTGTTTTAATGTGCAAGTGAAAGAAGTTTTTTCTTTCTAAGCAAGAAAGACATCTTAATGGCATCACCTTATGGCACACAAGCCATAAGAACAAAGAAAGGCATCAGAGCCAGCAGATTTTCATGGCACAGTTTGCTCTAGAGAAAGGTACCTACCATGGAAACTGATTTACCCTTCTTTTCAGACTGACATAATTTCATAGTCTAGAATAGGACAAATACTTCCAAGGAAACTAACTATGGAGTGGCAGAATATCCACCTAGGTGTGTTACCAGTAGTTTGGATTTCTACTCTTATATAACAGAGAAAGAAAACAAGGTAGAGCTTGGGTGTTATCTCATGGTTATGGCATACCTAGAAGGTGAATATACGTGTCCAGTGGAGTCCACAATTAGGCTGTTGGGTTCTTCATCAGGTCTCTATGCAAAAAATACAGGCCTTGCAGTGCAGAACTGCAGCCTCTTCAACTTTGGTCTAGGTCTGAAGTAACTAAAATCTGCTGAAAAACAAGATTCATGAGGGACTGGAGCTCTGTGAGCCTCTGTTCATTGCCAGCTTCTTGTCTGGAGAGCCCTCTGCTGTAGATGGAACACTTTCCAGGACAGACACTCTCTTACTTTGTCCATATATAAGGTCTAGAACAAGTGTATGTGATCCTGACAGTTGGGATCAAGATACTTTATAGAAATAAAAGCAGAAACAAGAGCATTCTGCAAGTTTGAAAGGAAGAATATAGTGTATAGAGACATAATGAATGTGAGAAAACATGTTTTTTCATCAACTACAAGAAAAGATTTCAGATAAAGGACATAATTTGGACATACTTGTCTGAGATGCACAGACCATGGAAAGGATGATAGTGTAATAGTAAAGAATAACTATTTAATCTCTCCCAGGATTTACTCTGAGCTATTTAAACACAGCATGCAAAAAGTAATCGTTGTTTAACTGCTTTCTCTCTGTTTTGGTACATCTTCTGGGGTTGAATTTGGAGTCCATAGCCTTTGCACAGTTACCATTAAACCCAGAAATTGCTGAAGTGGTTTCCTGGTTTTCTTGTGGCTATTTTGGGAGCCGTACAGGAGTGGTTTAGTGACCTGAATCTGTATGTCCAGCACACTGATGGTACCCGAGTGAAATTCTCCCTATGGAGAGCTCCTGAACTGGTGGGACATCAAGGCACCTGCTCTGCTGCCCAGCCTTTGGGAACCTTTGGGTAGCACATCACATGTTTGTGCAGTCACATAGTTCTCTCATCTCCTTGGTACTTTCAGGATGTAAATGCAATTATAAATGGTTCCGAATTCTCTTTCATTTAAAAGAACCTTTGCCTGAAATGTAAACCACCCGCAATTCCTGTCTTTAAAAACTAAACTGGTTAATATGAGAACTAACCTTCAGCTGAATCATGACATTGAAACTGGTTTATAAAGTTAAAATACCACAGCAAACACCACATCTATTTTCAGAGGTGCCAAGAAGGAACACTCCTACTGAAGTCTTTCGCTTAAAGACTCTACATAAGCGGAGTATCCTCACAGTCTCTTTACATCTGAGATAAAAATATTTATGGCCTTATATTTTATAAATTATGAAGAAGAGTGGTACCATTTACTCCATTAACATCTGACATTAAAATAACTCCTTTGCTTCTTTTTACTTAATAAGCTTAGGAGGAAGATTACTTCATAGAATCACGGAATGCTTTTGGGTTGGAAGGGACCTTAAAGCTCATCCAGTTCTAGTCCCCCCCCCCTGCCACAGGCAGGGACACCTTCCTCTAGAGCAGGTTGCTCCAAGCCCCTGTGTCCAACCTGGCCTGCGGGGGGGGGGCCAGCCACAGCTTCTCTGGGCACCCTGTGCCAGCGCCTCAGCACCCTCACAGGGAAGAGTTTTTTCCTAATATCTAATCTCCCTTCTGTCAGTTTAAAGACATCCCCCCTCATCCTGTCACTACAGGCCCTTGTAAAAAGTGCCTTTCCAGGTTTCTTGTAGGCCCCCTTTAGGTATTGGAAGGCTGTTATAAGGTCTCCCCTGAGCCTTCTCTTCTCCGGGCTGAACAAGCCAAGGTCTCTCAGCCTGTCTCCAGAGCAGAGCTGCTTCAGCACTTGGAGCC
>NW_009912017.1:18837-20662 GCF_000696875.1 Nestor notabilis
TCCAACCTGGCCTTGAACACTGCCAGGGATGGGGCAGCCACAGCTTCTCTGGGCACCCTGTGCCAGCGCCTCAGCACCCTCACAGGGAAGAGTTTTTTCCTAATATCTAATCTCCCTTCTGTCAGTTTAAAGACATCCCCCCTCATCCTGTCACTACAGGCCCTTGTAAAAAGTGCCTTTCCAGGTTTCTTGTAGGCCCCCTTTAGGTATTGGAAGGCTGTTATAAGGTCTCCCCTGAGCCTTCTCTTCTCCGGGCTGAACAAGCCAAGGTCTCTCAGCCTGTCTCCAGAGCAGAGCTGCTTCAGCCCTTGGAGCATCTCCATGGCATCCTCTGGACCCGCTCAAGCAGGTCCACATCCAGAGCTGGATACAGTACTGCAGAGAGGGGTCTCATGAGAGTGGAGTAGAGAGGAAGAATCACTTCCCTTGACCTGCTGCTCACACTCCTTTTGGTGCAGCCCAGCATATGGTTGGCTTTCTGGGCTGCAAGTGCACACTGCTGGCTTATGTTGAGCTTTTCATCAACCAACACCCCCAAGCCCTTCTCCTATTATTGCTTGATAATTGAGAGTTTTCCCAAAAGGCATATGTGCTATCTGCATCTATAAAATTTGTTTCTGTTTTCTGCCTTTGCAGAGTGCCCTCAGCAGAAGAGCTGACCAACAGTGGGAAAAGGTTTCATACAATCTGTGTTCTGGCTGCACAGGCCCAGCCCTGCAGCAGGGGCTGACAGCCCAGGAAAACCACCCTGCACACATTGTGTCCGTGCCACACTTCAGCCCCAGCTGTGCTCAAGTGTCCTTCACCTCCAGCAGGCCCTGATGTCCCCAGTGTGATTTGTCTTGGTCTGTAGGTGTGTCTGCACACCTATAGGCAGCAAGGACTACCAGCAGGTCAGTGCTGAACTGGGGGCTCGAGAGTCTACACAACAGCACAAACATGACCATTAACTGCCAAAATTACAGGATAAATTATCTCTAACCCAGAATTTCAGGTGACTTGGCCTCTAAGAGCTTTTGTGAGTCAGCTGCATTGTTTCTGCATCTTGGGAACGAGCCTGAAGACACTGCCTCTTAATCAGATACGGTCAAGATCAACCATAAATACATGTACTTCATGAGCAGCATCAAGGCTTTTTCGTACTTCGCTTCTTGTTTTGTCCCCTTTCCAACAAGTTAATGAACCAGGCAGGCAGAGGTCTTGCATTTCATTATTGTTCCACATGTTTATTCTCTGCTTGTCTTCCCTAGGTGAGCAGCAAGTGTCTATAATTCTGAGGGAATCTAACTTCCAAGCCTGCTTAAGTGTGGTCTGTGCCAAGTGTATCCCCCAGCATCACACTGGGTGACTCTTGCCCTGCAGCTGAATAGGAAAGGAGGTAACTGTGGCCCATGGCCTGCTCTGTGTCATGTGTTCTGAGTAACACAGGATTTCAGTTGTCTGCAGTTATTTTGCAAGTTAAAGTCTCTCCCCTCCCCTGGGTGTATGCTCGTTATAGGGGGTATAACAGGACAGGTTTCCTTTTAAGTGACCCTTTGAGGGACCAGCTTGACAAACTCCAGTTGTACGAAGCGCAGCTGGTTTGGTGTGGCACGGCAGTTGCCCTCTCTGCGTCTCCTTTATTTATTCACAAATCATGCCTGCAATACATCACCTTCCCACCGCCTCTGGTGCGTGCACGGCTGCTCTTTGCTTTGCCTGACGTCTACTCTTGTCGGATAACTCCAGGGACCCCGCACTCGAGCATTTCCTCACCCATTTTCACTGTCGGCATCTACGGCTGGGCCCCACTTTGCGTCGCCCAGTCAAGCAGCAGCGTTACCGA
>NW_009912018.1:0-59659 GCF_000696875.1 Nestor notabilis
GGCGGTACGCTGGGCTGGCGGAGGTTTGGTTCGCCGGCGCCGCGGCAGCTCCGCGCCTCGGGAGCGTTAGACACCCCCCTCGGGGAGTCCTCAGTAATGCCCCGGGCCGGGGTCTGGGCCTGTTGCTCAGTTCTACGTGCAGGCAGCACAGCGGGGGTTGAACGCTGAAGCCTTTCAAACTCAGCGCGGTGTAATGGTGCGCTGAAGTTGCCCCGCAGAGAGGTGGTTTTAGAATGGAGTTCTGAAATCTATGGCGTGTTTCTGGGAGTTGACGCGAGTGGTCATCTTCATGGTATCTCAGTGGTAAGGCACGTGTGTGCTCCTTGAGGAGCAGGGACGTGCACAGTGTTTGCTATTCAAAAGTCTTTTCCACGTGAGGAAAGGTTTGCCAGAAATTACTGGTTTATTTTTGCCTTTCTCAGTTTCACCTGTTTGATGCCATAGTTTGGATAGGGTGAAATTGCTTCAGTTGCAAAATGATGCTCTGAAATGCAATATTTACAGATTGTCATCACACCCTATTTGAAATGAGCTGTAGGTCAACCCCTGTAACTCAGGTAGGACTTTGGGTTTGCCTTTCCAAAATATTTATATGCTGTACTCATTCAGTAAAACTTTGGATAGTTTCCTAAACAGGGCTCATGCTTGACAGAGCTGGAATTGTGTTAATTACTGGAAAAGTAAATACTGCTTGTCTCAGTACTGGCATTTCCTTTCTCTACTGATCTCTCCTCAGGTGCATATTGACATTTCAGTTGGTTTATTCAGTCCTTCCTTTTTTCTCCATGAAATCATTTCCTAATAAAACTTCATCCTACAGTCTTCCTGATTCCATGCAGATTAGCCCATCTAAATCCAGAGCCTTTCCACCTCAGCTGATTTTTTTCATTGCCTACTCACGGTATCAAATCATTACTAAAAATTAACACTTACCTCATAACTAGTTTAGCCTTTTGTTTAGCCCCAATCTTATGGGACATTCCTCATTCCTGAGTATATGGGAGTTACTGCAATTTAATTCTGTTTCTATATTCAGCCAGGATTTTGACAACTCAATGGCAAAGGAAAACTTTTTTACTCTTTCCTTCCTCCCTGACTTCCCTAGATTAATAATGTTTCTTTTTTAGAATCTCTGATCGTGAAGTTGCACATAGTACTTTATTTTAAAGTCACATAGACATACTTGTTTCATTTTTGGATGAATTATAATGTGCACAATAGTGAGGTCTAGAATACAAAAGTTACTGTTGCTGATAAATATTATTAACACTGCATGTGATTTTTATTAAAGCCTTGTCTATGGTCAGAACAAAAGTAGGAAGAGCAAGGGTTTAGACTATGTGAGTGGTGTTCATTTGCTCCATACTTATGTACAATAAATTCATAGCTGGGAAGCTCAATAGGTGGATCTATATCTCAGAAGTATTTGTTCCCATACTCTCATCTGCTCGTGCCTCTACTGTTTAGCCATTTTTTTATTCTCATTAATGCTTTCATTCCACTTTAAGCATTTGTTCTACACTTGGTACACATATAAACTGCATTTAGACTTATGCATCCAGAAACCCAACTTATTTAGAGTTGTACAGTGCAGCAGATTATTCACTTATAGTTCTACCTAACTTTTTTTAAATTATTCTCTGTGAAGCAGTTCTGTAAAAACTCAGTAGTGCGCTTTTTTTGTTTGCTGGATTTGGTCTCTTATTTACATTTTAGCTAAGCCACAGAATGTTGCAAAACGTTGTTACAGCGCAATAACTAAAATGCATCTAAACCTGTGAAGATTGACTGGAGTTGTTTTAGCTTGAGAGACACATCTAATTTGTATGATAACTGTACTGCAAGAAGTCTCAAACTGAGGTTGTGTTTCCTTTTTTTGTAATTTATGAGTCTGAGTATATATAAATATTGGGGGAGTCTGTGACAATAAATTAATGTTGACTGCTTGTATCTACTGTACGAATAATTAAAATCATGTTTTAAGTATGTTTTCTATTACTGCATGTCGAATCTGCTGGGTTGGCCATGTTGGACACTTAAGATCTTTTTATCTGCGGAACAGGTATTGCAGGCTTTGCCTCTTTAAGAGGTCTCAACAGTGTCTAAAAAGAGAGCTTTCAGGGGTGTGACTCACAAACAACAGGGACAACCTACTTTGAGGTGTCTCCTGCGGTTATGCAGCCTGCAGAGCTGGCATGGCCTGGAAGCAGTCCCTGAACCGTCATGGTTTCTGTTTTGGCAATTTGAAGCAAATCAGGCAGGTCTCAGTTTGTATTGAAATACAAGGCTAGAGTTAACCTATACATGCAGGAGGGACAAGCCTGCTTGGGGGCAGTAAAATCAAGAAGCGTCTGTGTCTTAATGAGCTGGGGTCCTTAGTCTTCTGCACATGTGCTGGTTTAGGAGGAGTTAAAGACATTGTATTCTAAGTCATCAATGACTACATACTCCATCAGTCTACCAGCATGAGTCACGCAAGCCAATTGTGATACCAGTTTTCTCTCATAGATACTTATCTGTGAGAGATACTTTAATGAGGGTGAGATCTAACACAATGTAACAGCACATATTTAAATCACAGCACTTAAACTGTATGTTGAGTGTGTGTGTGCCAAATCATCCTTACAGCAGAAATATTTTGTAAAGGAAATAGAGTGCTACTCAGTCACTCCGGAAGATCATTTCTTTTGGAGGAAGGTTTGCAGTTTCAAGACTTTTTACATCTTCCTCAAGTGATACCTTCTGAGGCTTTTGCTTCTAGGGAGTCTTTGTAGGTGTTTCATAGATTTGGTATGCTCAAAGCATATACTGTAAGCTATTCTGGACAAAATTTCTAATGCATGGTTGACTCTGAGGGGGAGAGCTGGACTTGACAGTCCATCAGGATCTCGATAGTCCCTTCCAGTCTTCTGTTCCTGAGTGCATTTGTGATGCAGATAGCTGTCCAGTGACCTGGAATGGGACAGCTTATTCATTTCCAACAAACAGCCTTCAGATAGTAATGTCTTTTCATTACTAAAATGAGCAAAATAATGGCAGAGATAAGAAAGGCTTGCATCTTGTCACCAATTCCCTTGAACCATTTGATTGTGTATGCATAAAAGCATCGTAGTGTATGTACATCGATACACGCAAGTGTGTGCATGAGAATGCAAGAAAGAAAGCACGTAAGAGTCATATCAGAAGAAACTGAGCTATCTTTGTAAGCAGAGTACTGATTATTTATTGTAAGAGGTAGATTCTCAGATATATAGAACTTGAAGCAGCCTTCCAATATCTGAAGGGGACCCACAAGGGTGCTGGAAAGGGACTCTTCGTCAGGGATTGTAGCGGTAGGACAAGGGGGAATGGGTTCAAACTTAAACAGGGGAAGTTCAGGTTAGATATAAGGAAGAAGTTCTTTACTGTGAGGGTGCTGAGGCACGGGAACAGGTTGCCCAGAGAAGTTGTGAATGCTCCATCCCTGTGCACTGTTCAAGGCCAAGTTGGACAGAACCTTGGGGGACATGGTCTAGTGTGAGGCGCCCCTGACCATGGCAGGGGGATTGGAACTAGATGATCTTAAGGTCCTCTCCAACCCTAACTATTCTATGATTCTAAGAAATGGGAGTTTCTCCACCCATCAACATGCACAGATTTGCTTTTCTTTTGTTTATTATACTTTACAGGTTTCTTTACAGCTCACATGTGCAAAACTAATTTTAACATGTTGTCTGTATCTGAAAGCCAAGATGAAAGGAGAAGAAAAGAAGAAATAAACTTTGTTTGTTAGAAACAAAACTCAGTAATTTCCTTTTTTTTTCCTAAATTGTGCAAGGAAATGTTTTTATTTCTACAAGTTGGGGTTTTTTTCAGAATGATTTTATTTTAAAGTACTTTATTTTAAAGTAAATAAACTATTCCTTAAAATATTTTTAACACTGGTGTTATTCTCAAAGTCAGATTCCACAGCTATGCTTGTGTGCTTTCTGTAAATTAAAAGAAAAAAAAAATTATTTGTACATATAAATTCATTCCAGTGTTTCTGCACAAAACTGTGTGCTTGTGCTGCCACTTATAGGAGCAAGATTTCTGGCTAAAACTTTGGAGACTATTTTTGGGGCTGGTGGGAAAATACAGATATGACCAGTGATACTAGTGAACCTCTTTCCTACAGGTGTTAATCACCTCTTCTAATACTGTGACTAATGACTGCCTCAGAGATTACAGATAACACATTTGAGTACTACTGTGGTTCTACTCTCATTACACATGATTCTTTTTTTTTTTTATATCTATTCTGGGTAAGAGCATTTGTGAGGATTCAAAAGAAATAATGTGGTCTAAAGTATCTTCTTATGTAAAACAATCCAGGCCATTCATAAGAATACACAAAGATACAATAGTCATAAGATCAGAAAGGGATTAAACATGTAGAAGGATTATCTTAATAAAGGAGTAGTTAGGATTAGGGGACAATCCTGCAATAGCATCCATATGTATCAATTGTTCATGTATTTTTGCTGTTATATATTGCTTATCAGTAGCTCAAAGTGCAAGAGCTCTGTCAGTGCTCCTGGGGTAGTTTTACTGTCCTCCTGCTCTCAGGTCCCACGTGAATATCTGCAGACATGTTATGCCTCAGGTTTTACTCTTCAAGGATGGATTTCTGCAACTTGCTGATTTCCGAGAATAGGGCTTACACTCCTCAGTACCATTTCCAACTAAATTATTAAACTAGCTTGGAAACAACTTGTTCAAAATAGAGGACTATTAATTCATGCTCCAACAGTACCAAACACAAAGAAAGGATAAAACTAAGAAAAATTAAAAGGTGTCTATGTTGCTGTCATTATCTGTTTAGCTTGGACAGGCATGTTTTGCAGTTGGTAGGAGCAACATGCGTAGCTTTTGGTCTCCCATCCCTGAGCTTGCAATTTTTTTTCATTAAAACAACATGCAGTGTTTCTTAGTTTGTTCCTCTTTCAGACCACCACTCTTTTTAAATGAGTTTTAAAGCTTCAGGTTTCTTTTGCTCATGAGGTTGGCGCTTGGTCGAGTGCCTCATTCTAAGCTGGAAGGAGTCGTTCATTCTTATCCTTACTTGGAAGGTTTGTATCAAAAAATTACTAAGTCATCTCACTGTTTTACCTTTCTCTATGCCTTAGAATATTAAGATATGTCTTCTTATTGCAACTCTAACTTGGGACAGCAATACAAAATAGAATGGGTAGGGGGGAAAGAGCCACGTATTAAACACGGAGAAGATGATATAGGAAGTACTCTCCCATTTAGTCAAATGTCAGCCTAAGCTGCCATCCAACAGTGAAGATCCTGTCGTAAATTTCCATCTGGGCCCTTTTTTGTCTGCATTACCTGGTTCACTCTTTACTGGAGACAACTTGTGCTAGTTCAGAAGCCTGGGGTGCAGTGGACCAGCCATGTTCCTCAGTGCAGCAGTGCTGGCCAGCATCCATGACTCTTTTGTCAGAGCAAATCAACAAAGGTGTGCTCCTGTTCTGGATGTGAAGAGACTTCATCGTGCCTGATGGAGATGAGAAAACTGAGACTGTCATGATTCCAAGCAGATTCTCTTGTCCTGAGGATTGATCCAGGACTTCTATTTGCCGTAGGTGTCACTTACTTAAGAAATGAATTCTGAGTATCAAGTCTAGTTAGTGAAGATACATTTGGTATAGAAATCTAAACTTCTTTGTGTATGGAGTAAACCACAGTACACTGTGTAAAATGGGATCACTTCTTGAGGTCTAAGTGATAATAGAGGTGGCTTTTCTTCCAGAAAACTATTAGGTGACCAGTATGAATCAGAAGTAAGCAATAATGTCAGCACAATAAATTAGGATTTTTTTTTGTATCACTGTCATGAAAGATTTAGATGTTAGCACCCATGAATAGTATATAGCCAGTTTGTTCAAGTTACTAGTAATATGAAGCAGCATCTCTGCAGCTTGCCTTGTATAAAATATCAGCATATGTTTAAATGTCTATGAGGTTGCTGCCTTGGAGACCTATTTTGGAGTTTTTATTTTCTCCCCTTTTGCTTTTCTGCATACACTGTTTTTACACAAAGAGCTACACTGGGCTGTTCTGTAGATTCCTGATAGGTTTTTTCAGCTTGGACTTTCTCACAGGAGCTGTGAGACCTTAGGAGAGAATATTTGCATAAGGCGAGGAGCAAGTCTTCAGAACTGTAATAAACAGCTTTTGCGGTACTTGCTGTATTTCCAACACATAAACCTCAAGAGCATTTGGCCCAATAAATCTGTGATCCAAATAGGGAGACAGATGGAAAACATTACAGTGACTGTTTTCTGGCATTAAAGAGAATAACCCAGAACTATTTTAAAAAATTACATCTGCAGCTTACCTTTTTTTTTGCATGCTTTTCAGAACATGAAAGATTTTAGTTGTTGAGCAAGCAGATTCTGATACATGCTGTGCTCTTTTTAATAGCCTTTCTCATTGTACATTGCGTGTGACATTTATATTCTATAACTATTTCAGTGTCATTGTGTGGATTAATAGTTACTTAGACTGAGCGAGATGAAGCTGTTTAGAGTAATTAACTTGAACAGATTTCTGCTTAGCTATCAGAGTCCCACACTTAGTCTTCATGAAGTGCAGGATCTACCTTTTACTTCAGTGTGGGAAATTAGATGGGGGCAAACAGGTTTCGGCAGCTCCTGGTCCAGCTCCAGATACGTGCTTATACTGCTGATAGCCAAATATTTAGAAGGCTGTCACTCTGCATTAAAGAAATGGTCATGTGTTGTGGCCCATGCATTTCCCTTTGTCTTCTCTCCCTTCACTCTGATGTCAGGATGGTATGAATGAAATTGTTAAATACAAATCAGGGGGGGAAAAATGGAATTTTACTGCTGGGATGCATGAAAAAGAGTATACATTTTTTTCCTATATACTATGTTTTGGCATATACTCAGTCTGAAATATATGCGGGTCTAGGCTGGCTAGTTTTTAGGAAGTCTTTCAGAACTACTATGTATACTGTATATTTTTTCTTTTTTCCTCACAGAAATACTCTTCTTGATTCCTGTACCCACATTCAAATCTGCTGCTGGCATCAACCAAAAAGAAATGATAAAATTTTTTCTTATGGTAAACAAACAAGGTCAAACAAGGCTCTCCAGGTATTATGAGCATATAGAAATCAAGAAACGGACAATGCTGGAAGCTGAAGTAATCAAAAACTGTCTCTCCCGTTCAAAGGATCAGGTGAGTTTTGTAGTTTTTTTCCTAGCCATTCTATTTATCAACTAGGTTGGAAAAGACCTTTAAGATCATCAAGTCCAGGCATTGCCCCAGAACTGCCATGTCCACTAGACCAGGTCACTAATCTACACGGTTCTACATCTCACATTTTTCATGTCAATAATTCTGAAAATACATCAGTTTCCATTCCAAGTCATTATTTCATTTGAACCCATGAACAAAAAGATTTGTGTCTCTACATTATGGGTTCACTCAGTTGAACTGTTATTCTGCATGGAATAAATATGTTTTCCTGAGGCTTACAGAGATTTTGGAATTTTGCGTATCAGTCATGAAAGTTCCTTCTTTTTGTTTGAGGAAGCTCAGAAGTCCAGGAAGAATTTATTTTATCCTTTTACTGCTTGTCTGGTAGAGATCAATAGAGAGCTATTGCTGCTGCTTTGCTGTAAGGCAGTAAGGATGCTACTGCCAGTACCAAGTTCAAAAAAAATAATTATGAGAGAGTATAAAAATACTATCTATCTGAAGTACAGGGGGTTTGGAAGCACAATCTTTTAGGCTCTGTATAGGCATTTTTATTCAAAAGAACTGTTCACAATTTCGGGGGGGAGGGGGAGGAAGTCAGAAGTTGGAAAACTTAGATGAAATTTGAGATTTTCATGGCTCAATTGAGCCGTCGGTTCTTTACCAAACTTCACAAACTGTTGAAGTCACAACACATTGACTTGCATTGGAGGAGAAATCTGTGACTTGGACTGTGAGTGAAGTTTTTTGGTTTGTGTTCTGAAGGCAGCTTCCTTATTTTCATTAATGACACGTCCTCTAGCAGTGTGGACTTCATTCTAGAAAGCCTGAGAGGAAAGTAGCAGTTTCTATCAAGTACCTTAGTTTACAGACTTGACAGTGGCTAAAGAAATGAACCTCCTCTGCACTGCTCTTGCAAGGGCATCTCCAAACCAAAACTTCACCAAAGGAACTAACGGGACGCTGCCATTTCAAGGACTGAGCAAAATGATACAGAAAAAAAACCCCAGGAGGAGGCATCTTGTAAAGCGGCGTCTAACAGCACCATCTGCTGGCCTCTGTCTCACTGTGAAAGACATTTTAATCTCCCCGTGGGTCTGGAAGTCTTATTACTCCTAATTTTTATGTAAAAATATCGATCATTTTTTAAATATGAAAATGACCTTCAGGTTATCTCTTTTGGAAGTGCTTCCAAGTGAAAATTTAGGGGAAGCATCAACAGCCTTATAACTCTGAAACAAGTAATTTCAACTCTGTATGTTCCAGGTTTTCCATTTAAAAAATGGTAGCATGTTTTCTGCCAGTAGGTGAAACGTTTTGTGTAATAGATGCCCTAAGAAATTTCTTTCAAGTCAAAATTGTTTGGTGGATCTTGAGCAATCCATTGTTCTTTGTGGGCCTTACTAACATGAAAGCTTAGGCTCTTTGAGCACTCTCTGCTTAATACTGTTGTATGCTTAAGTAGCAGCTATTATATTTAATTCGTTTTGTTTCTGCCTAGTGCTCTTTCATTGAGTATAAGGACTTCAAGCTGGTATACCGACAGTATGCAGCCCTTTTTGTAGTCATTGGAATTGACCACACAGAGGTAAGAAATTATATACCCTCTGGAAATGAGAGCTTATAGTGATTATCATGGTCAAGAGCTCAAGTCTTCTCCAGGTACAGAATTTTGCAATAGGAATTAGAGAATTTCAAGGAGTCATTGCAAAAAGAAAAAAAAATCTGTGAAATGAAGAGGTATAAAAAACGTGGTATATTGGATTTCACTCTCTAGCAGCAGACTGAACTGTTACCACACGACAGGCTTCCTGAGCCTTGTGCTGATTCTGCTTTCTAAATTTATGTTTGATTAAACATAAATTTATGTGGGGTACTGTTTCTCAACAAATGTTACCATTACAGCCAGATCACCTGTCTCATTTATGGTGATTTCCCAACTGCCACTGTTTTTAACCTCCTTGGCCAAAGAAAATCTATACTGTCAGCTAGAAAGATGCCAATTTATTGTATTTTTTTCAAAAAAGAAAAAAAAAAGGTATCTGAAAAATTACATTGATTCCCGGTCCCAGAAATTAATTCAAAGATTACTATTGGGAACCTGATCAGGGCAGTGTGGAAGTTAGCTGCTGACTACCATGGTGTCTTCAAGTCAGGGTTCTAATGCTGTGCAATGTGGGGTAAATTCTTTTGCCTTTGCTACAAAAATGGCCCACCTCTACTACTGCAGCATACCTTGGCTATGTGCTGCAGCTGGCCAGTGTGACCTCCACCAGGTAACCACATGGTTACTTCATCCTCATCCCATGGTGGCCTAAGCTTGTGCACTTTATTGCAGTAGGCTTTACTACATTTTCTCATTGCTTTTCATATAGCACAAACTGAAATAACATGAAGAATACAGTTACCTTTTCTAGCTATTCATTTACTATTGCCTTGGTTTTAATTTAATTTCAGAATGAGATGGCAGTATATGAACTAATTCATAACTTTGTGGAAGTTCTGGACAAATACTTCAGCAGAGTGGTGAGTTGAATCTGTTATGAAATATTTCTTCTCTTTAAAAGCTGGTTGAGTGTGAGGTGTCCCTCCTTATGGCAGGGGTTTGGAAATAGATGATCTTTAAAGTCCTTTCCAACCCAAACCATTCTATGAATATGTTATTTCAGGGAATAAATTGAAAGAGAATTTTATTTTTTTTCCATATACATTTAGAATTTTGAATACTTTAGCATGCGTATTACCACCAAAAAACCCCACCAGAACACACACACAAAAAAAGCAGTATTAGTTGATTCTTTGAGAAGTATAGATGGGTTATAAAGCATCAATCAAAGAATACCAGAAATATTTATGTTAGAAAAGCATAATTTTATATGCTTATATTCAGAGGTTTCTTAGGGTCATCTACTCTTAAATTAGCCACTGGCATTTTGTACATTTTAAAGAAATAAAAGGTTTCTCTTTACAGCTCTTTTTTGCAATTCAGAGCGTTACATCCCCCAAATGAACTTAGCTTATGATAAAGATGGTGCAAGCACTAAGCAGGGAGCTGACATCACTCTCAGTGAACAGGATCAGAGGGATAGAGCACGTGAAACCTCAGAAACCAGTCTGTACTTGTGTTTTCCATGTTGTTGTCTTCAACAGTGGATACCAGATAAAACAGCTATTATATAGATAGTCATTTCAGTAAGGATTCAACATCAGGCGTGGCTCCAGTTAAAATGACGGTGCTCCTTTTGGTGGGAGATACTTTTTGTTTGCTTGTCTTTTCAAAGTTCGAAAACACAGCATTATAAGCCTGCTACTTAATATGGGGTTTGTAATACTTCTGCTATAAACAAATTTGCCTGAAGTCATACTTTGGCACAGTTTTAGTGCAATTGCAGCACAAAATCTATTCTGGAATGTATCAGATACCCCCCTCAGGGTCTGTAACTGGTTTCCCAGTCCTAGTACCGCAGCAGATGTGGCAGAGCCCTCTCTGTGAATTCAAGGACACGCTTGAAAAAGTCATCTATGCCCTTCACTATTTAGATGCCTGGCAAGTGTTCTAGGCTGTTATCTCAACTAACGTCACACCAGCCTGCTGAAACTGCTGGTACTAAGTATATCAGTTTCTGACTGTACTAAGTTCAGAATTTGTCTCTTAATTGTTATGATGGCAGTCCCAACCTAAGCAGTGATAACCAGGAACAGAATTTGATCCTGACAGCACAGGAATGAACAACAAAATTTAGTCACATCTTGTTTATCTAATTGAGCCAATTGTTGCCAACCATTTGACAAGTTTTATTTTCCTCACTTGAGGCAGAACAAAAATAGATGTATTTCTTCTTATACATATAAATGTAGTGTGTATAATTCCTGGACCGCATATATAACCCAACCACTGATGAGAAATTTGCTGAATTCATCATACCAGAGTTTGTTGTACTTGCCATAGCATTTCAGGTTTGAAACTAGGGGAACTGAAAAGAGGGGTGGTTAAAGAAATCTCATGCCATTCTGTGGTTCTATTTTTAATAGCATATAACATGATAAACAGCAGAGCACTGAAGAAGAGGGCTATAATTCTAGCTGGGGTTTCTGGCAGAAACCACAGAGCAAGAAAATATAAGTCTGTAGTCTCATGGATTAATGTTTAGGATTTGCAGAATTTTAGTAGAATCCCAAATTATGATGATGACAACAGAGACAGAACTCTGGGAAAGGAAAGAACATCTGCCCTGCTCTAGAAGGACATTTTGTCATCTATTATTTTTAGGCTTGTGAGCTTTAAACATTCTCACATACTCTATTTTTACCTAATGGAGTTTACAGAGCTTGAATTCAGATATCAGAGCAAACATTAACAGAATTAGAGGGAAAGCTTTCAAAGTTGCTTGTGAGATGTAATTCTGAGTCCCCTTTACTTCTATATGGCTACCCAGGGAAAACTCTACATGCTGTTCAGAATACACTTTCCAATGCTTTCAATTACTTTTTAAAGCTGAGTAAACTTAAACTGATCAGGCTCTTAAAATACGATTTTTGTGACACATGAAAGATTTCCAATTGAAGAACGGCAGAGTCGCTCAGCAGAGGCCTGTAGGCTACAACTAGTCTAGTTTAAAGCATCTTTAGACCATGGAAGTGGTAGCAATTTTACCAGTGGGAGTTTCACTTAAAACCATTCACCAGACTGTGAATGGAAACCATGTTACCAACTAAATTCCCCTGGTAGCAGATAGATTCCCTCTTTCAGCAGAGACTGAGGAAGCTCCACCCAAACTGTGCAAGGTCTTAACTGCTGAGGCTGTGATTAATTGCTTCTAAATTTAGACATTTAACTGAGGCACTGAAGTTAGAAGTTTGGTCATCCTAAACTCCCATGACCACTAGGCAGGAGACGGATGAGTATCTCGAGAAAGTGAGTCATGCCTCGAGAGTGCCGAGTCAACCGTTGAAGATACCCATCATCTCTTGTGTTGACTGCAGAGAGACCACAAGGGCTTCTCATTCAGACGTTTTGGTTAAATAAATAAAACTACTGGGGTAAATCCAGGCCAAAACTAGAAGGGAAATGATGAAGAATTATGAATGAAGAATTATGTTGCTGGCACTGGAGAACAGTTAGAAGTACTAAGGGTCCAAAGCTTGGAGTTGCCTTCCCTCTCCCAATATATCCAGCCACAACTACCCAGCCATGGGTATATACAATGTCTAGATTTTACTGTTGAAATGATCTGCAGCAACATTTTAAACTGTGTTTTTACATAAATTGCAAACTTGGCATTAACATCCCCTTTTTGCAGAAGGAAGAGAAAATAGAGGGCTGGAGTTAGCATGATTAGAATTGCTGGGTTTCCATCACTCATTCAGATGGCACTGTGTCTTTTCAAGTTGTTACTTGTGGGTGACCTTCATGGGTTTTTCTAAGCAAAAATTTCAGAACATTAGCTGTTGTTACAGAGGCAAGTAACACATCAAAGGCAAAGCAGTGTCGCAGGAAAAAGCATGTATTTGTACAGTCCATAACAGAAATTACCCTAAAGTTTTGTGTCACTAGCAGATAAAGAAAGTTTTCAAAATAAAGGGATGCATAATGTTTAGGGATGCATAATGTTTAATGCCTATGAGATGAGAGATCAAGCTGTCACTAATGGTTGTCTCTCTCTTTTCCTTGCAGAGTGAATTAGATGTATCCTTTTCGATATCAGAAATCCATTTGTCTGTCTCTTTTTGGTGTATGTTCCAGTTCATACTGTTCATAGCACTGGCTGTCAAACAGGCAAGACAATGCAGAGGTTTCTCAAACTTTGTACTTGCCGTAAGTAGCACCGTTTTGGCACTTTTCTGAAAGCATGGATGACGCTCATGAGGGTTGCCTGTTCAAATCCTAAGTCATTGAGATAAGCCTGGTACTATGTAAAGTAAGACAGGGAGAATTTCTTTAAAGAGAATTTAGTACCACCTAGAAATGAAAAGTTGTATTCATGGGGGAACTTTCAGGCTTAACTAATTATTACTGCAGGGTTTTACTTTTTTAAGTTTACAGAGAAATAGATATTGAAATGACTGCCATAATAAGAAGTGAATGTTACAGGTATGTCTCAAGCCAGCTAGCAGTAGCATCGTTGTAAGATTAGGTTTGTGCTTTGATCTTGCTTCATGAAAGTGTAGGCAAGTTTTACTTTCTGTATCAGTGGAAAAAGAGAAAGGCCTGAGAGGAGGAAATTTAGGAACCCAGGCATTGCCACAGGTACCTTTGATCTTTCCCGCCCTTCCACTTACACAGCTGTATTTTCACATGTATGATTTGCAGGGATTTAACTAAAATATATATTTATTTTTTTAAATGAACTACAACCAAATACAACTACTAAAACACAGTCCTAAACACCTAAACACAAATAGCAAGTAAATAACATACGATACTAAATTCAAAGAAAATTAAACCAGGAGAATGGAGCACTCTTCCTCTTCAGGTCTTCCAGTCCCACTCCCTGCTCACTCTACTCCGTCAATCCTTAATGCCTCTGTTATTGGTTTAATGCCTGTCTACTAGTACAAAGAGTTTCAATTACAGACCTGAAATACAGTTGCCACCCTGGAATCAAATACTGTAAAGTAATTTTGAATTAGTACTTATGAAGAACATTAAAAAACTCTCTAAGTTTTCTTGTAATTGTTCTTACTCCTTTACTGGAAAAAAAAATAAATTCATTTTTGTAAATATTTTAATGCTTGCTACATGCTGGGACTTTGTTCATTTACTGAACATATGTATGTATATATATACTGTATGTAGGTGTGTATATACTGTCTCTATTTCCTTCCTGAAATTCACAAAATGCTATGGTATTAATATAACACTCCTAAATTAACTTATAATATAAAAGAGCAATAATGAAATTTCAGCATGGAGGGACTCTTAGGGTCTCTGGGCGATTATGTAACTATGGTTTTTGTATTCAGTTACTCTAGTTAAGGATTAGAACCATGTATACTTGTGTGTGAGCTTTGCTAAATTAGAGACTAATGTGATGACCTATTCAGTAATTATACATAAAAAATAGTCCCCTGTGTTTTCATATGGTGTATTTTGAGTCTGCAATTGTCTGATTCTTTTTGCCTCAGATTGTTTGGAGTACTGATGATGCTAAATTCTGCCTCTGGTCATCATTTTCACACAGAGAGGAAATTCCTGTAGTTATATGCTTGGTTACCACCAGTAGCCCATTTAATAGCTGAGAAAGACCACTGCATATCCACAAGCTTCTGCACACAGTGTTGCTCTGCACTGTTTAGAGAAGTTGTATTAAACACTAACAGTTGCAATGGGTGCAGTATGGTGTCTCAATGATTCCTGTAGAAGTTCATCTTCTGCATGAGGGTGTGAATATAAATATTTGGAAAATAGAAGTGTGCATTACTATCTTATTTGATAATACTGAAGATAATACTGGAAAAGCTCATGTCTGATACATCTCTCTGACATGTATGACATGAATGATGCGTGTAATTTTTCCATGCAGAAATGCACTTTTCTACATTATACATTTCAGGAACAATTTTCAAGTAAAACATTTTACTTCTATATATGTACAAAAGACCTCTGTCGTTTAGGAAGAAGAGCTTTTCATAAGTTGAGAGGATACCTGAAATATCTGAAGTGAGATACTCACAACATTAAATGTAAAACAGAGTTATAATGATGAGGTGGTTTGTCCAGGATTGTATTTCTTTTTTATACAGCTTGAACAGCAGCTCCTGAAGAACAATGTAAGATCGGGACTACAAGTATCTTAGATGTTAATGCAGTGCAAGCAATAATCCATCAATATGCCTTTCATAGTGTGTAAGATAATATCCCCATCTGGGATTAAACCATTTCCTTTGCCAAATAGTCTTTTGCTAACTCTTATATTCAGTACAGTGAGTTTAGATATAAAATATCTGATGGAGGAAGTACTGTCTGAAGGTCTGTAACAGTGAACATCAAGTGTATTTACAGAACCTTTGTATGCACAGTATCTGGTGGGAGACTGTCACCATTTCCTGTCTCTGCACTATTACTTTTGTGTACAGATCCATAGGAAGTTTATTTCAAAAGCGATAGTGGCTATTCTATATAGAAAGTAGTGTTTACTAACATGAAAAAAATAGTAGGAAATTACATGAAATCAAACCCCATGAAAACTAGATGATAATCATTAAAGGCTATTCACCCATGCACAGAGCAAACCCCAGTTAAACCTGAGGCTGGGACCATCACACAATTGAAATGTTCTTGGAGCCCATGCTAAACCTGAAGCATGTGTACTGATTTGTAAAGCTTTCCCCAGCCACAGGACATCACCCCTGTGCTCCTGGCAATGCAGCTTCTCCTACTAACATGGGATGCCAGCTCTCATTAGGATCCAAAAACCAAAGTCACCCAGGGTGCTGCATCATGTCTTGTGTCACAGCCTGAATGTGGAGTCAGCTGTCAGGAAGGGAAGGGCACTTTCTCCACAAGGCAGAGACCAGGTCCAATCCGAGTCCTGCCCAACAGGATTCATGTGTAATATTTATACGTGTGTGACACAGGTGTGTGTGATGCTGATCAGTGCACGGACAACTGGGAAGTTATCTATCATCATCTCATGCATACTGCAGAAATGAACACTGAATAGCTAGCTACTAGCCAATTAAGTAATTACTTTAACTTGAGTAGACATGGGTTTTAAAGAAGCTTTTATGTGTGAACTGTAAAGCATTTAGCCATTAAATGATGTCCACTTTCATTCTGAGAGTCACTCACATACTTAAGGGTAGCTGTGACAGAATGATTTAACATTTCTAAAGTTTGGTTTGTTTTTAACGTATCTGTAGGTAGTGCTGTGGGGCACTACCTTTTTCGTTCATTGCATTGTACTTGAATGAACAAGTACTGAAACACCAGTCTAGGGGTGTTGCTTCCTAATGTGTTAACAGCACTAGGTCAGCCTTGCTTCTGTATATGAAATAATTGGGTGGGATTGTCTGTAGCTGTAACGCTCCAGCTTGCATGGACCTACTTTCTTGGTGTGATGATAACAACGAGATTGTAAAAATGCAGTAGCTCTGAGAGCTTCTAAAGAGTTTTGAGTTTTGTATTGCTTGAACTGGTGAAGCAAAACTTACTCAAAGACACATTGTTAACTTACGGAAGAAACAGATACTAATATTCCTCTTGTGGGAAGGGAGGGGAAATACAGGGTGCTCTAGGACCAAGCATTTAAAGAATGTTGTCTTGATCCAAAAACCAGATTGCATTCCATTGCAGCTAGCTGCTGCTCATAGAATAGATAAAAAGCTTTGATACAGGGAATGCTTCATGAATGAACTGTATTCTTCAGTCACTCTCAGAACACAGTGCATTTAAGTAGTAAGAAAATTGATGAATTTAGTCTGAGCATTTATGAGGATACACTTCAGTTTGTACTGTAAAATAAGTGGATGCAATGCAAACCTGTAAGGATTAGCTTAAGACTGTTCTAAAGTATCACAGAACTTGAATGCACCAGTTTTCTATCTCCTTCTTAATGTCAGCATAGCTGTTGAAGGAAGAAATGGTCAGAAAGCATCAAATGGGTTTCAGTGCCTAAAATTGGCCTGCCATTAGATAAGCTAAAAGGTACCCGAAGTGAATGTTAGCAAAGATAAAGTCAGAATGTGTGACTTTAGATTAAAAAACAAGCAGCAGCTCTAATCTTCAGTTGAAGATGAATGTCCAGGTTGGAAATCAAAGTTTTGTAATGCTGTGTATTCAGTAGCAAGTACCTGTGCTGTAATCTACAGAGCTTTTGTTTGTGCTCCTGGGTGTGTTACCTGATCACAAGGTTCTGGCTGCACTTTATCATCTCTTATGCCTTGACACACCCTTAATTACTTGCCTGGAAAATCCTGAGGTATCTCAAGATGTCTCCACATGACGAAGGTATTTATCACATGCAAGTCCTAAATGTGCCTTTTTCCTTTCCTTCCCTTCTCCCCTGCTTAACTATCTGCCTATATAATGTTTTGTATCACATTTACCTCCTCTTAGCATGTATGTGCCGTAAAAACTCTGTGACAGTAGGCAGTACTGTTGATGTCTTTTAATAAGGGCAACTCTTAAGAGTTACCAAAAGCCAGCATAAAATACCAATTGTAGCAGGTGCCATTTACTTCTACCATGAGGTACGCAACCACAACAGCACTGAGTGAAAGGCAGTAAAGGGATCCTTTGCCTGGGCTGACAACTTGTGAAGAGCATTTCCTAGCTGGCTACACTGAAAACTTTCATTACAGACTCTTCTCTACAGATGCAGAGATTAATACATGTTTTCTTCTGCATACTTGTTTTGAAATTCCTGTTAGCCTCTGCATGGACTTAGTGAAAGTCCCTCAACCCTCTTCTGTGGGCAGCCAGCATTCTTACTGGAAGCAGGACCTTAAATGACAGCTCTGGGTGGAGCACATGGCAGCACACACACCAAACATGGCTTTTTCCTGTTGCCAGTTACTCAGACTGGTTTGCTTTGCTGCTTTTCAGCTCAGCTGGGTGTGGATCCATGACTTCAAGGCTTTAAACCCTGAAATTCGGGGTCATTTGCCAAACAAGTGACAGGTGGGGAGGATGCACCTTGCAGAGGATCAGAGATACACTGGGCAGGGCATTTAGACATGAACAGTGAAGCAGTGTATATATAAAGAGATGCAACTGTAGAACATAGTCATGAGACCTTCGGGAAGGGTGGAAAAGCCAAGGTGTTCCCTGTGCAATCTGAGTGTTTGCCAAGCATGGTAAAGGGAGGTGGGAGGGGAACTGAAAGAGGAAGCAGGGATGTTAGGCTGAGGATAAAGAGTAGAGAGTGCTTTGGGACCTTCCAAAATCAAGTTGATAGATCTCTCCAGAATGGTGTTAGTATCCCCATTCAAACTGGAGGTGAAGTCAGTGTTTCTGGAATGATGACTGTAAGATTAAGGGGTTACAGATGACAGAAGTCACACACCACTATTTCCTGTAATGGAATAGGCCACTCTTGAAATAAGCAGGAAGACCCTTGCGGGGGAATGGACGACTCATTTAACCATGCTGGGTTTGAGCAGAACAGCTGCAAGGTACTCACTAGTGAGGGTGCAGTTTTCCTTTGACATGGTATCAGCTTCCTAGGGGGGAAAAATAAAAAAGGGGAAAAAGTAGTGCTAAATGTGTTTTCTGAAACAAGGTGATGCAGAAAGATAGATGGGAGTGGCAAGTTGCTGCATTGTCACTTATCCAGTCTTACGGGTTTTAGATCTTTGGGACTCTGAAAGGAAGAGGAAGGCCTGGAGAGGCAGGAGCTCTTGCTCTGCCATGGGAACTGGAACCCAGTGAAGCAGTGGTAGAGTGTAAAAATTAAAATCCAGGAGGAGGTGGCTTTATCACTTGTTGAAACCTGAATGGAATGTTATCTAACTTCGCTAACAGATCCTCTTGCCCTGTGTAGAGCAGTGCCAGAGGTGAAGTAAGCAGCAGCAGCAGCAAAGCTGTCTTCCTAAAAATTCTCACAGTACTGGAACAAAGAAATTCTGACTTCTCAGATGAAAATATTTGTGTAGATTGAATTACTTGAAAAGTATGCTATAGGAAGAAATTTGTCTCGGGTCTTTAGTCTGCCAAGCAAAGTAAAACTACCACCTTTGTCTCTGGAACCATAGCAACTGTTGAAGGACAGTACTGCTCCTTAAGCAGTGAAAGGCACGGAGATGCTCAATGTTACTTCAGTTGAATCCGTTTCTTGAATTCAGACCTAAGACCCTTCACTTTCATGAGCTCACGTTGTTGCCGTTCTAGATGTTCAAGGTGGAGTCTCTCCACCACTTGAATTTACCGTGTAGAAAGAAGAAATACGTGCAAATATGTGGCTTCTCAGCTGTTGTCAGATACAGCTCAGTACTGCCACTGCTCCTGTGGTTTGAACACAGGGCAGACTGCTGTAGTGAGATCCACAGACCTTGTGGGACAGAGCAGTCCTCTTCAATGCCCAAATCACCTTCAGAAAATGAGACTGACTCTATCATGCTGAGCAAAGGAAAACACTGATGCCTTTAAAAACTTTGCTTTTGCAACTCTGCTGGTTAGAATGGAAGTCTATTAACATAAATATAAGGACTAGAGCAAAACCAGGCTGCCTTCCTGAGCTCAAAACATAGCTTAAGAAAAACAGAATAACAGGCAGAGAAGGCACTCAAGAGACTCATCTCAAAGTTGGAAAAAAGTACTAAAAGATGTATTTCAAAGTTATTGTAAAGCATCTTGCTAACTCTACCACAGTAGTCCTCAATACAAAGGCAAGAACTAGAAGGAGCAAAATCAAGGCAAAGCTGATCGGCTGAGCATAGCGAAGAACACACTTAAAGAGCAGCAGCAGGTGGAGAGCAAGGCAGAGGAAGGGTTATTCACGTCTCTGTACGCATACACATGTCAGTGAGGCACAACAGATGTACCTCGCGGGCTTTTTTTGCTATGCCTGTTTCCATTGCAGGTTCTGGTGATAAGTGGCAACACAAGAGACCTTTTTCACCAGTAACCCTTCACAGTTGGCTCAGTGCGTACACAAACCATGAATGCACACAGGACACCCACTGCGTAATGCTGGAGTGAGGCCTGTTGTCTGGCTTGGTTTTCCTCTTCTTTCAAGACAGATGCTGTTAGATACTGTTAAGACACATGGTTATGGACAAATTTCATATATCACAACAGTGCAAATTCATAGTTTCAGGTTATTTTCCCTTAGGAGAATATTAGATATTATTGTTTGGAAAGCATTTAACATAGGAACCATTTACTTTTGCTGCTCTTTCTGAGATTTATTACTAGATCAATGACTTAGCTTTACTATCAGCATATTCCTTTTAAACTATTTTCAAGCAGATCAGATAGTGTTAGGAACTTAGGGTAGGGAAAATTGGAGAATCAAGTTTTAAGAATTTGACTGACAATGGCTTTTGCAAGAAGAAATGCAGAATCTTGGCATCTTCCTATTCAGGGTTGTTAATCTTTGGTAACATTCTTGTATTCAAACAATATGTGGTACGCAGGCAGACAGTAAAATTAACCACCTACATCTAAATTCAAGTTCACCTTGCTTTTACTACTGTGTGGTAATCTTCCAGGCTGGGATACTGCTGGGCCTTCAGCTTCTCTACTACAAACTTTTGACATCTCTGTGGTCAGAAAAAAAATTGTCAGTTCAACTGTTTCCTTTGCTCTATTAAAATCAGCAACCAAATAAACTAGAACAAATTAAGAAATACCTATTTGTGTAAACTTTGAGTAAAGACAAAGGTGCTTAAGAGTTTCGTGTTATCTTCATGTTGTTCAAAATATACTTAACTTGAAATGTTTCTAGATCATGTTCAATTTGGACAGAGTGCACATCATTTTGGATGAAATGGTGCTAAATGGTTGCATTGTGGAAACAAACAGGAACAGAATTCTGGCCCCTCTGCTGGTGCTTGACAAAGTGGCAGAAAGCTAGGAAGATGCAAGACTGACTAAAGCATTCTACTACAGATGATGAAACCACCAAGATCATGCTGACAGCAGCTTTCTGATGCCGTAAGACTGACTCATGCAATATTCAAGTTAGTTGGAAAGTATTTCCTGTTTCTCCTCTGCCAGTGTACCTAATGGAAAAACACAGCTATACATAAAGTAGAACCTGCCATTTCAGATGCAGCTTTATTGACCCATCAGAAATCTTCCTACAGCAGTCAACACTTTTCCAAACTGAGAATAAAGTAGTGGCAACTTACATGTGACTCTCGAGGTGTCACTCTGAATTACAAAGCATTGTGCCAGACCTAAGACAAGACAGAAAATATGGAAATATAAATTCAAAGTTTGCAGTCCTTCCTTTAAGCACCAACTTCATTTGTTTTTATACAAATGTACTGTAAATTATAGTCCATAACTTCTATGACCACTTTTGAACTAGATTAATCCTTCAACAAAAAGCTAGTTTCAGTCCGTTTTCCATGTAAGTCATGGTTACAAAAGAAATGTAAATACAGAAGTCTAGATGCATTTAGTATTCCTGTACAAGTTGTAACTAAAAGCATTTGGCATATGGTATCATTAATAAGAGATAATTATAATCAAAAGTTCAATCATCTTCTAACATGTTGGCTCCATAAATTACACAAAATCTTTTCCGTTTTGGCCACCAGTGTATTTTTTTCTTTTGTGTAGTCTATCCATTAAAACTTTTACAAAAGATGAGTAAAAACAGATACGCAAGTTTCTTGATACCAGCTGCTATGTACCAAATCAAAACTGCCTTCTCCAGCAGGAGGATGTAGCTATGCTAACTTGTATTCAGAGGCATGCAACATGCCGATTCACACTGTGTACAACACTACAACTCACTCAACCTGAGCTTACTTTCACTTACCTTTCTAGAATTAAGGTATCTAGCTCTTCCTTCATGTCCTCTGCACCAACACTAGGCATAACTTGGCACTGAAAGAGCATATAATACACACTGTGAGCTTTGTGGGTGAAGGCGCATAACGGTCACATCTAAATCACACCTAGGAACCAGGCTCAAAGAAGCAGAGTGAAGGGTTGTGTGGAGAACCGCCCACATCACCTTAAAAGAACCATTCCCCAAAACAAGTTGACATTGGAGCAGATACTTGTACGTAAGATTTATGCAGCTGTTTTGTTGAAGTACAATAGTTACAAGAGTGTGAGGGGTGGAGATTCCCCTTCAGTTTTGTATTGGGGAAAATTCCTAAGACTGTTTCTGTCAAGTCCTGGGAATGATGCTATGACAAGCAATCCGGCTTCAGCTTGGTTTGTACACATAAGGCAGTCTCTTCTGGCAAGCCCTCCCTCAGCAGTGGTCCAAGAAAAGACTGTTACCAAAGAGAACTGGCACAGAACAAAACTTGCCACACAGGTTCAACCAGAACAATAGTTTTTCTTTCCTTGTATCAAATGCTTAAATATCTTCAAAGATACATTAGCACCTCACTTTATCTTACTGTAAGCCAACTTTTTACCACTAAATACCTCACCATGTGCTGAAACCAAGGCAGGGCAGGCACTCCATCTCAAGTACGGCTGCATCAGCTGCATCACCTGACCTAATTTTTATTCCAATGCAGTGGAGAACTGTAACCTCAGGGCACACTTGTCATAAACGAGTGAGCCACTCTCGTTTCAAAACATAAATTTTATTGAATTGAGCAAGCGGTAGCAGATAAAAAAAACAGCGCTGGGTGCGCCGGAGTCCCCGCTCCACGCAAGGCACACACCAGGCCCCTGGGAGGCTGTCCCTTATACCTCTCGATTTTGGCTTCAGCCAATCCCGTTCTCCCTTTTACCCAGATATTTTGGCTTCAGCCAATCCCGTTATCTCTTTTACCCAGATATTGACGTGGCTCCTTTCCATTGGTTCCTTTTTGTTGCTGGGGTTTCATCATCGAGAAGTTTCCAGAAGTTTCTCTCATTAGGCTAACCACTCCCTCAACCTCCATTCCTTATACGGTTATAAGCTTTACAACATTCTGCAACAAGATACCGAGTCGAACCACCCAGCCCCCCTTCCTTTTCCTTCTCTAAAAGCGTTTATCCTACTTTAATAAAGCATACTTTTCATAATAGTACAATTGACTTTCCCTTTCCCTTCACAAAGAAAAAATGTTTCACAAAGCAACAGTTACAAAGAGTTTCTCAAAGTGTAACAAGCAACATTACCCCTTAAACCTTTTGATGAACAAACCTCACTTATCACACACTGGCCTACTGAAGCGCTCCAAACTAGCTACACGCATGTTCTCACTGCCAGCCCAGTTCCTAAACAGTTAATTACACTGTGTAATTTTGAAAAGATTTGAGCACAGAGATGATTTGATGAGATCAGTTATTGCCATGTAGTTCATTTAAACCTTGAAAAATGTATGGTGTGGTGTTCAGAACATGTACAGTGATTTAATAACATAGGAAGTACTAATGAAGTATTCAGAGGAAACAGTTTTATATGTTGCAAACATTTTAATGATTACTTTTGAGCTTACACATTGGGTGGGTTTTTTTTAAACTTCAAACTGCAACAAGTTAAATAAATGTTTATAATATACAAAGAAAATACAACCAAAAGTAAAACTTGCTTTAAGTGTGCCTTGCACTAGGAACCAGTGTTTCTTAATAGCTTTATTGTTGAGCTGCACAAACACACTTAAGGATTTGATCTTTATAGCAGGGCCTTTGAGAAATCAAAATATATTCCCACTTTAAAGAAAAAAAAAAAAAAAAAAGGTTGTGCATTATATGCAAAAAACCCACTAAAATACTCCAATAGTGCAGGCACCATTAAAAAAGGAAAGGCTGGAGATGCCAATTAACTCTTGAGTTTTAAGGGAGCAAGTTTCTGACCAGTTAGCTTAAAGCCAGCAAAACAGGGATCAGTGATGGCAACTGTAGTGTACAAGGTATTAAATGACAAACTTTACACAAATACACTGTTAGAAATTTGTATCAGTGAACACTGAAAATCTGATGATCTGTTCTTTGGAACAGTCAAACAGAAACACCTCAATTTCCAGTTGTGCAAGCCCTTGAAGCATCACACAGTGTTCTGTGCCAATTTCTTGCTGGCTGTGTAGTTACAAGGATTTATTTTGTCATTAGCAGCTAACAAACTTATTCCACATGTTCCTAAAGCCTCACAGGTGAAAAAAAAAGGCAAGTCTCATCAGAGCACAGCGTGGAGATCTTTGTTTTTTTTTTTTTTGCACACAAACACAAGAGGCTTCACTAGTATCATGTCCCGTGTTGCAGTCAGCGGCTCAGTTGAGGTGGAAGCCTTTCTCCATCGTAGCAGCTAGCAGGCGCTCTCTCATAATCTCCTCAGAAGAATACTCGGGCAGTTTCAGGTAATGCACACATGTGTTCACAGATGGGTAACTTGCATCTGTAGCATCAACCTGAGGGAAAGAAAGAACATTTCTTACTGCAATTGTTCTCTGTGCTCAGTGTAGAAGTTAGAAGTGGTAAGGTCCTCTATTTCATGGCATTTACCGCACACGTACATATTACCAGTTGTCAACAAACAGTAGCATCAAGTAAGCTGCAGACCAACTTATATTTACTTTATATGTATGTTAATTCTTTTATATTCAAAGTCGGGGAACAGACCTGAAACAGAGGTTACGACTGAAAGCTGAGCATAGCATCAGAAATTAAAAATCAAAATTAAAAAGCAGCCAAAAGAAAAATCATCAGCATTATTTCTTAACGTAGCAATTCACAAGCCAGGATCAGTGGTCTGAAGGGCAACCTTCAGCTGCCATACCTTGCGTACAACAGTGAGCCGGGGATGGAGGTTTGCCAGTCCTCCTGGGGGGAGTGTTGAACAACCAGTGGTGAACTGGAGAAAAGCCTTCCTCTCATCTGAAGACATACCACACAGGACTCGCACAAACCGAAGGAATCCAGGGCTTAAAACAAATTAAAAGAGTTATGACAGCTGTACAAGAGAGTGGTGGGGTCTTTTTTTAGTTTCCCTTAAGACAGTACAATTGCGCTCTTTAGTCATGTCTAAGCAGTCAGTGAAAGATTGCAGTGCCTGTTCAGTACTGAGTTAAGAATAAAACCCATAAAAATACTTCTTTCATCTCCTTGCTGAGTATTACACTGAAAAATGTGATTACTTATCTTATTATGATTGGCAACAAATTAAACTGATTTTCCCAAGTCAAGTCTGTTTTGCCCATGTTGATAACTGATGAATGATCTCTCCCTGTCCTTATCTTGACCCATGAGCCTTTGGTTACATTTTCTCTCCCCTGTCCGGTTGAGGAGGATGGTGACAGAGCAGCTTTGGTGGGGACCTGGCACCCAGGCAGGCTCAACCCAGCACAGTGTGATTTCATTTCTAGCCTGTTAGAGACCCTCATTAAAAAAAAAACAAAAAAAAGGGAAAACACAATAGACTACAACAGCTCTTTAAGGAATCCTCTGCTTTCATCTATACCAGCCCTGGGAGTGAGGGGGAGAAGAGGGCACGAGGAAAGCAAAGCCTGCTGAAACACACCCTCAGGTATCATTATGAACACCAGCAAAGATGAAAGTAAAAGCTCTGAAGTACTATCTTTATTAGCCTGTATTAGTTACCTGTCATTACGTTTCCACTGGTTTACACTTTAATACTGCATTTTTTTTACCCCTCTCATCACAAAACCGAGTACCTTCCAACCTGACCTATCTGTTGTAACATACATGGTTATTTCGTGCAGTTTTAGACAATCACTTGCTCTTCAATGAACACCAAACCCATCCAATATGGTGTCTTCGTCTAATGAACATTCTGGACATTTTGTCAATTAACGTATCTTTTAGCTACTATTTAAAAATCAGAATATAAGTACCTGTCTCGTGTATATCCCAGTTTAGGTTCAGTATAATTGATGATATCCTCAGCTGCCCAAGAAGGTGATTGATTTCCACAAAGAATCATCTGAACTTCTTCATGGCTGAAGGAACTCAGCTTCTCCATTGGAAAGACTCTATTGAAGCCATCTTTAATTTAGACAAGATAAAGTTACAAACACAAGGCAAAAGAAAGTTTATAAAATAATGTCAGCATTTCAAATATATTTTAATCAAACCAGAATCAATCAACAGTTTCTTAATTAAGGTAAACAGAACCTCTTCAAGATTAAAAATGGCCTAACTCATGCAAAGGTGTTATGAAATTAATATCTTATGTATTGCATTCTTAAACATTTGTTTTTGAAAGCCATTCTCTGCCACCACTTTCAGCCAGCAGACCCTGAACACCGTATATACATTTTGCCGTATTTAAAATTACCTCTGAACGCCTCCATCTGTTTCTGTATGCCAGTATGCATGCAGAAGTCAAACATGAGGTCTACATATTCCTCTGCATTATCCATTGTTACAGTCTGCAAAGACAATAGACAAATACTGTAAGAATTCACTCTGCATCACAGTTACTGCTGAGACAGTAAAAACCTAACTGCTGTTTAAATTGCAAACGTAGGTTGTTTCCTTACCTCATCTTCACCACCTGGCTTGAGATCCACAGCTGTAAACCCATACACTTTGGATGAAGGGCAAAACTGAAAATTTAGACTTCAAAATACAATGAGAGTTACTAATTGCAAACAAGTCTGCAGATTTATAAACTGCACCCCACAGCCCCAGAAGCATCTCACTACATTTCAAACCACTGTTTGTGGATCATTTTCTACACACATGAACAATGGTGCCACAGGACAGAACGAGTTAGTAATGGACTACACAGATAATACACGTCTCAAATCTATGGCATATACATGTGTGTATTCACCCGCTATTTGGATTTGATAACCACTGAAAATCCCATAGAGGTCGATATCTACATTATCAGCTTTAAAACTGCTTAAACTGTGTAACTCAGTTCACAAACTTAAAAAATCCTCCACGTTAACTTCCAGCACTAACAGTTACAGAGCCACTGAACACATTAGGCATTTAGGCCCTCCAGAGGCACTACTTGCTTTCTCTCTAACAAGCCATGCTGAAGCCCACAAGGCCATAAGCAATTACTGAACTCTGTGCAATGGTTGTGGCACAACATGATTTTATTAAATAACCTGTAATGTTAATGGTAGAAAAACTACTGTTTAAAAAAAAATAAATAATAATTTAGACCTACAGAAGAGCACATCCTGACAGAAGCTCACACAGGCATGGGCACTTTCATGTCTTTAACGTTTGCTAAAAGTTAGCACATTCTGTTTAACATGGATTCAAACACTGCACTGCATGCACGATTAACACAAGCTGCAATTTCAATGTTTTCTGTAAAAGCTCTTCAAAAAAGTTGATAAATTTCAAGTTACTGTAGCAAAGAAATCACCAATTCAGTTTTCTAAAGGCCTTTACAAGTATTTGCGTGTTTCTATAGTCATACAGCATTGCAGTGCAGCCACATTTAAGTTTAAACATTAGGAAACTGAGCAAGTGAGAAGAAAAAATCCTCAAGCTAAGGAACAAGAATATAGCTACAGATGGTAAACTGGATCTTGCTGCATCTCTAATGATTCCCTCTTGCCATGATACTATTTAAAATGAAGATATCTTCATTTTTAATTATATGTACTAACATTTGTCTCTAACACAACATGTTTGCATATTTATAAATAAATATGAAAACTCTTACCCCAAATCCTCTATGCTAAGTGGAGGCCCCGAACCTGACGGATTCTTTAGCATTAATTCCTGTAGTTTTGTGTTCTTTTCATCTTCTGACAGGCTTTTGTTGCTTAAAATTTGACGCCTTTTAATTGCAAGGTCCTTAATTTCTTTTAGAAACCTAGCTCTATGTGGATTTACTAATTCAAAGTCTTCCCATGTTAAAATTCCATTAAACCATGCAGGAGGCTTAGGTTTTGGTGGATCAAGAATAAACTCTGATTTGGAGTCTTCTTCCAGACTTCCTACTGACAAGGAATCATGCCCTTCTTCTGTAGACGCCTCCGACTGACTTTCAGTACAGTGCAAGTCTCTGTCACCCCGTGATTCGTATATCAACTTACTCATGTTACTTTTAATGTCCCCCATACACATGAGTTTAAAAAAAGGCTTAGAAATGGGTAAATCCACAAGTCTATTGTCCTGAATGCATTTAGCCAAGAAAATCCCAAGGAAATGAAAGAGTTTGGTTATTCTTTCAAGTTCATCACTATCTTGTGGGAATGGTGCTGTGAAGAGTCCACATGATCTCTGTACGTAATAACCAGGGGGTTTCAATCCACCACCAATATCAACCTGATTTAAGAGACACACACAAGAAAGTCAATATTGTTAAAGGTGAATGTCATTACATATCTGTGCTGTTTAACTTCTTACACCCTACTTCCTTGTTAAAAATAGAACTGGTAAGAAAGCAAGCTGTGGAGCAGAGTGGTCATTCTTGACCATGACGAGCAGCTGCTGACTGATCGTGTGTTCTTCTCTTCTTGGATACCTACAAGAAGGTAGGTATCATTTTTCTTTTACACAGGTACTCAGTTAAAAATGCAAATTGGAATATACCTGTCGAGACTCGTCATCTGGAAAATCATCATCACAAAGCCAGGCTCCCAGATCTGTCCTCTGAAATTCTGCTGCCACCAGTGCATAAAATTCCAGCGTAGGTCCCAGGCCTGTTCCTTCCTCCCCTAAAAACTCAACCTAGAAATACATAAGGATTGTTAATAATAAAAGAAAAACCCGGTGAAACATTCAGCATCAGTTATGGAACAGGATATTCAGTATCCCGACCAGTACATTAGAAATTGCTATCTAACCTCGCTCTGCTAGGCAGATATGCTTTACCTCCAGAACAGATTTTCTGTCTGCATGAATCTGCATGACATTTTCTGCCCATTCCATCAAGGATTCACCTCGCGGAACTTTCACTCTCTCATGTTTGAGGCGTCCAACTCTGAATTCTCCTGGATCGTCACGTCGCACTGTGCTTGTGGTCCTTGTCCGTTCAACAGTGGCTTCACGCCTGTTCTGTAGCCATACAATTGCTCTGGAAAAAACCCAAAATCAATTCTTGAAAACTTCGATGTCTACCAGCCTGAAAACTTGAAAGTAGCCTGTAAGAGAAAGTTACCTTGTTAAGTGTTAGTTACTTCCCCCTTAGCATTTTTTTTAAAGTTACATACTGAAGTATTTCTCAGAAGTATCTGGAACGTCCAGATTTGGGCTGCTTTGGGCTGTTTCCTGAGTTCAGAAAACTAAATAATTTTAATTGCTGTGAAGGGCCAGCCACAACTTGTGATGTACTAGATACCACCAAAGAAAACATTTACAATTCTCAATTAGAACTAGTTTTCAAATTACAGTGGAATGAACTGAGGGCAGCATTTACTGTAGTACTTTTCATCACAGATGCCCAAGACTATTTACAAACTCTTATTACAATTGTACATCACCCCACTGACCAAGTTTTACAGCAAGATTTACTTGCTTACACACTTACTAGAGAAACACAGAACCAAAGCTGCAGTGCAGTCATACGCAAATAGACCCATAGCAGTGAAGGAAGAAGAGCTGCCTCTAAAAGCAGTACTTACATGAAGTCAAGGTTTGAAATTCTTGTATGTATTGTCACCCACGTAGCAATGAACTGACTACAAAACCATCATCTCTTTGTTGTTTTGCAAGTATTATCAAGTGACACGACAGACACAGAGACTACACACCCACATGCATGTACACATAGAGTGTAAGAGTTTTAAGAACTATTTCCAGTATTTTAAGAGCTTAAGAAAGCTCTACTTACCAAGTAAATATCATGCAATGTATCCTGAGAGATGTCTTTGAAACACGGTTTTTTTAAAACATTACCTTTTCTCAAAGGAAAAACCACCACAGGTGGTCCAGTTTTCTGGACCATTTTTCTGTAGAAGTTAAATTTTCCATATTAAGATTTAAACCGATGTCTTGCAAGACAGTAATTTTTCTTCTCTTTTCAGTCTTTTTAAATGCCTTCTTTTTTTACACTCTTCATGAGATATTTCTAATGTGAATTAGACACAACAGTAATTTTTGCAACTCACTGTCTACAATTTTCTTCCTCTTTGGAAAACAAACCACCAAAACCAGCCAAGAAAACCCACAAAAAAAAAAAAAAAATAATTCTTCCTTCTTAATTATTCCTTCTCATTACATGAAAGTAACCTGGCAAAAAGGTTTACACTGTCTACGTATTCTCAAGGTAATCACTGCTGCAATGAAAATATTAAGTATTCCTAGGTAACAAAGCACTTTAGAGTGTACCTTTAAATGTTTTAAAGTCTGGGTTTGTTACAGTTTCATTATGCAGCTGATACTTTCAAAAAGGCATCTTTTTTGTTAGATTTTTGTCTATTTTGTTAAGACTTTAGTGAATTAAAAATAAATGAACCAAACCAAATAATCACCGCACCACTGCAGGAACCATAAAAATAAAATACGTATGCTTTGATATATGCTTTCAAAAAAAAAAAAACAAAAAAAAAAAACAAAAACAAAAAACCAAACCCCTAAACCATTTAATTCACATTTATTTTCAGAACTTTATTTTTTTTACTCCTTTCTGCCATGAGCTGCAGCACAGTCAAATTACTGCCCAATAGCACAGCCTGGCTAGAGGTGCACCAAGGAATTCTTCACCTTAAAGCTGAAAAATGAAATTTCTTCAGAGGAATTTCCTGAAGAACATCGAACAGAAGGCAGCTGCTCATTATAAGCCTCTAATGCAAAAGTCTTTCTGAAGTTTCCCATCGTCTTCCCTTTTCTTCTACTATCTAAAATACTTTACATTTGGCAAGCAAAATCTGTCCTGTTAGGATAAGGTCCTTCTGTGAATCAGCAATTTAAAAACTATTATACTAAAATATATATTTTTTTAAATCTTCTGGGTTTTTTTTTTTTTTTTTTTTTTTTTTTTTTACCTTGATGCTCCAAATGCTGTGCATGTGAAGTACAACTGCCTTGTTTCAAATGGAATTAAGAAAGGACACTTGCTTGTTAGCTGCTCACACCAGTCTGGCAAAGCTCCGCTTGCGAGTGCCAAGGGCTCCTGTAGTTTAATGCAAGGAAAAACCAAAAAATTCAAAAAAGTGTTTCTAATAATGTCCCAACAATTTTGCGAGTAAGCACATAGACACCCCATACACCCAAGAATGGAGACTTCACATGTGCTGAGCAAGATTCTTTCTTCTCTGCAACTAACACTTTTTCTGGCTTTCCTTTTAAATGCTATGAATGAGAAGTTCACAGAGTTTCTAGGACTCAAGAGTGGACACAGAGTGCTCTGGCACAAAGACACTAAAAGCTATAATAAATCTCTGGACTATGTACTACTCAAAGCACTGTGGGGAGATCCAAGTAGACAAGTACCTGGAGAGAATTACTTCTGAGTTTTTCTCAAAAACGATTAGACACTACCTCCTCAAAACCAGAAGCCACAAAAGAAGCTTTGTGGTAGTAAAGATGATCATCACCGAAATACCACTACAGTCCCTTCTCAAATACAAGTACAACAAACAAAGACTGCAGGGAGTACTATTATAAAGATATTCAGGGTGCCTGAACAGCCTTTAAAAGAACATAAAAAACTGAACTGTTTTTTAAGGAATAATTACAGCAACTTCACCGTAATTAAAAACCAAAACCAAAACCAAAAAACAACCCAAATCTCAAAGTGGTTCAACTGAAGAAGTTCTCCTTTTAATGCATCTAACTGACCTGGTACTAATGTTTTTTAAACACTATTTTGAAAGCTTCATGTGGAATGCATAAGCAATATGCATATGCAAAATGCATAAGCAATATGCACTCTGAACTCTAACACAATTAACTGCCTTTGTTACAATGCCATCAGGCAGACATACAGACAATACATTGTAACATCAATGTCTGGTGCAGAAAAAACCCAAACTATTATTCCTAATCAAAAGATGCAATTCTATCACAACTTTTTTCTTGGTATGTTTGGGTTTTCTTTTTCAGACTAGTTCAGATTTGCTAACACATTCAAAACATAAGGAAGTAAGTATCATATGAAACAATTCAAAGTCAAAATGGCAAAGAAGCTAACAATTCTAAACAAAGGAAGAGTATAACAGGGTCTTAAAAATTATACTAAATACATGGATTGTGCATAATACATTAATGTAATACCTCAATCTGTTGCAGAACCTTCGTAGTAATCTTTTTGCTTGTGAATTCATCTGGTGGAAAGTTAAACTGAGGATGCTCATCTCCTTCTGAAAATAAATCAAGACAATTTTTTTCCTTTATTTTGTTTTCATTAAAGCATTTAAGAAGCTCTGCTAGATAACTAACATACCTTCTTGAGAAGTTCGTCCTGTGTAAGGGTCACTGGCAACTATATACAAAATGCGAAGTAACTGCAGAACATCTTCTACTCCACAGGAGTTCTGCCCACTGCCAGCTTTGGCCTGAGGTTGTTCCTTTGCCAAACTAAGGATATCGGAATTTTGAAAAGTAGACATGGCCCCTTGATTTAACCCAGATTTTGACCCATGTTCACAAAAATCCTGTAAAAAAAAGGAATCGTTAGGAATGAAAACTGCCTGCGTTACTATCTTTAGGACTGTGCTCTCCAAGTTAGTGATTTGAAAAATCGGGGTGGTTACTGCATTTAACCTCAACACTTAGTTAAATTGTGGGTGGTTCAAATCATGATTCAAATGCATTTGAACACAACTAAATTTAACAAAAGATACTAAAAAAAGATAGCAGCAAAACCTAAACTTGATATTGGCATGTGAACATTCAACTTTCCTATCCATGGCATATTCCTCCTCCACAAGAATCTTTAAAGCTGCAAAACAAAGCACACAGCCATTCATAAGAAAAAAAGTTTGGATGCAGACATATACCTTGTATGCAGCTATGAGCTGGGAACAATTTCTGTTTTTCCTAATACTTTTATTAGTGCCGGTTAATTTCCAATGGCGCAGGAAAGCTGAGTCTGCATTCTTCTGCAGGTAGGTTATCAAGTCATTCTTTGGTAATTCGTCAGTGCCAAGGTACTGCTCCACATGCTCTACTGACCAGCAACCCTACAACAGGAACCACCACATGTTGGGTTTTCCTGGTTGTAAAGTCCTTCCGATTTCACATGCATTACACACTGTCTTTTTTAAAGGAGCATGCATTTACAAATATACTCACTCATATCCTTCAAGTAACTGACAACTGTTAGTTTTTTTAATGTAGCATTTCAAAAACTGCAGCAAGATTTGTTTTGCTTTTGTTTAAACAGCCACAAAAACATACACAAAGTCACAGAAGTAGGTCTTACCATTTTCCCACTTTCTTTCTCTTTATCAGAATCCTTCATTTCTCTGTACATGATTCTAGATATCAAAACAATGAGTTAGTATTTCATACTTGTAGCATACCCTCTAAATTCTAAAGTTATACATTGACTTTTAGACATCAATGACATTTAGGTAACATGATGTAAAACCACAACAGCAGCTGCTCTTTGCTGCACAGAACATCTGGGACACCTGATGGAGCGAAGTTTTTAAACTTGCATTTCATTTTCACGATGTCAGTGTTTATCTTGCAATGTATAATTTATGTTCCCTTAACTGAAGTTCAAGTAATCAAACAACCTTCACTGTGCAAGTTTCCAAAACCAACTTGAGGTTCTTCACTACACGTGTACTAACTCTTTGAAGTGTTGGAAGTCCTAGTGTAGCTTGATATGTACTAACTTCAGAGATACATGCATTTATAACTACTTCTCATGATTTCTAACTAAAAACCAGTTGCGTTACAGGACGTAATGTTTGACACAGCGCAACTTGGAACACGTGCATCACTCAAGCACAGATCTGGAGTCATAGCACTAGCATTAAAATCACTAAGAACATCCTGCCATAAATGCAAGAAAAGCTGATTCTAAAACATTGCTTCCTTCAGGGGAGGAAGAAAAAATTAACATTGTTTCACACCCGTTTCCTAATTGGTCACACTGTTCTCTACTCAGAATAACCAACTTGTGAGCTTACGTGTACGTTGGCTCCCAAATACGTCTAAGTTTGTCAGATTTCACATTGCCATTACAGGAGAGCTGTAACAATTTCTGTACGTAGTAAAAGATGGTCGATCGAAAGTTTGTTAGGGCCAGTTCTACTTCTCGAGTTGTCCCAAGGCCTGAAACTTTCAAGGTAAGTGCTAAACGTGGTGAAGGCATGCACTCAACCTCTTCCAAGAGTTCTGAATGAGGTGTACCTGCATGGGAAAAATAATTTGAGAAACCATTACTACAAAACGTGTAATGTATGACGAGTTGGCTTAAACATTGATAAAGTGGCTCAATAAGGTAGTGTGAAGACTCCTTGCACACATGCCAAAGAAACAATACTCAGTTGTAACTATGAACTGTATCTAGGGGTTATAACCGCAGCACTTTGTGCAAGTAAAGCTAACAGGAATTTCTGAAATCCCTAGTGATCCTTATGCCTTGATAACACCCCCTTTAATATTATCACAGCACATTCATTCTTTCCATACACAGCATTTTCCTATTGTATCGACTCCTTTCTGTTCACCAAAATGAAGTGCTGTGCATGTCCACATAAGCTGAACTGACTACAGCCACACTGCCAAACTAAGGAGCAAGGTGCTGTGCTGCTGGTCATACAGACTGCTCAATTACTGTGTTAGCTTTCTACTTGCCTTTGTTTAGGACTGTTTCAGCAAGCCCTCTCCAATCAAAGCAATTCTGGGTAGCTCAACACACAGATATACTTCTTGCAGGTGGAACCAGACACAGCAAGAGACTTCTCACTAGTCCAAGTTAAATTCGTAAGTACGCTTATTTTACACTGCACTTGAACTTACTTTTCCCTCAATAATGCTTGAACCTGAAGAGGCAGATGAAACTCTCAATTCAGAGAAAAGCCACACAGCCACAATAGCATGTTGTACTGGTTAATAGTGAAAGGATGCCCAGAGCCCGTGGGCCCTTAATAGTGAGTCTCCATCCCAAAACCAGATCAAATACCACAAATATCTTGTCAGCATACCTGGTGGAGGGATTTCTAAGTCAGTTGTCTGTTGAACATTAGTACGACCAGGTCTTGGGTCAAAAGCAGGAACCAGAGCAGAAAACTGCCTTTTCAATACATAATCGTCATCCCATGTTCTTCTACGGCCTCCTTTGGTTTCATACTCCTCTTCTTCCTAAGAAAGAAAAGTAGTAGTTTTTAGATTCTGCTACAAAGAATCATTTGATCAAAAATTTTAAAGTTGGGGAATACAGCAGTCATGTAAACTAAAACTGGCATGAAAGGTATCAACACTTGCATGTTCCATTTTATTAGTTCTATTTAACCGGTCAAGCAGGAATCAAGAGAACTATCAAAACCACAGACATCCAGAAATCAGCATAAATGGGCTAACTTTACAACAGGTGTATTTACAATTTCTGGATAGAAAGAAACTTTCCCTGAAGCAGAGAGTTCCCAGAACACAGAGAAATACAGAGTACTACAGGTGAGCAAACTTGGTGCACATTTTATGTATTCCACAAACTTTGGAATAACAAAGATTCCAATAAATCAATGGTATCAAAATAAACATATTTATTTTTCTCAAGATGAGAAGGGGTTTTTTTTGGAAGCATACACATATATTGATATATAGCGTATACACATTTTAGCCAAAGATTAAATCAAATAACAAAATACTGGATCTATTGTGGTGGGAAGAAATCTAATTTTCAATAAGCTTTAGCAAGTATTGATTGTTTATGACTTTCCTACAACAAGTTTTTAATCTGTTCAACTCCTTATTGAGAACAATTACATAGTGTTATCAGAGGGAACAGGACTGGAACCCAAGAATGGAAAATTTTCTTTTCCAGAGCCAATTCGTGCTGTGTAATCTTAAGCAAAGACTAATTATAGTTACTTCTGCTTCTTCCTATGAACAATATTAACTTCATCTAGTAATTTCTGAAAAGCAATCAACAATCTACAAACTAAGGTTATTGTTTGCACTGTAGATCCACTTATGTAGTATTGGCTTTTCCATTCCTAACTTCATATCTTTTTACAAAAGGTGAAATAACTAAATATTTAGTAGCCTACTTGAGGTTTTATTAAAAGCATAATCACAGTAGGTTAAAACGCTAGATCTTTTGGCTCCAATTACTAAAAGTGTGCATATTAATTACACGATGAAGTTTCTATAATTCCATAACACAATATTTACAGTTATGTAACAAACATTAAATTATCATCAGTGAAGTCTTTTTCCTCTTAGACCTTACAATATCCATTCTGACAACCTCAGTGGCTCAGCAGTGGTAAAAGACCAAGCATTATTCATATCACTAAAGAACCACCAAATGAAAAGCCAGAACTCACAATAATGCAGGTAAGACCCATATGGACTAACCCTAACCTGCTGGATTTTAGGGTCCTCTGCACCCCACCCCCAAAAGAAAGGTATTTCCTCTGGCTTACTTAAATTATTACAATTTGCTCCACACAGGCCTAGAGTTAAACACATCCCAGAACGGTATCATTATAAAATTCAGCTGCCTACTCACAAAGTTATACAATTTCATCAGCCAGTGAACTAGTGACCATTTCTACTGTCTGTGAACTTGTTCCTACACTGTTTTTGAGACATTAAAGAAACAAAAGTAAAGTTATCATCCATGCTAACTATACTGTACCATAACTTCCTCATATTCTTGATCATCTTGGTTATCATCTTCATTTTCATCATCTTCTTCATCTGGTTCAGGTAGATCCTCATCATCATCTAACTCTGCCAACAGAGTACTAGCTCGGCAGCTATCAAGAAAATCTGTAACACATATATACGTTAACATATAGAACAAAAGCCAAGAATAACTTCTAAAGCAAAATTTCAAAAATCGAAGAACAGCAATATTGGGAAGAGTGAGAAAACAAGTCACACTTGATCAAGAAAAGAACTAAAACATTGCTTATGGCATAGTAATGTTAAAAGCTGCGATAAAAACATATGCCTGACAAAAAGTTCAGGGGTCTAGTCAACAGCATAATTAAAGCACTTAACATTTGTATAATTAAGAGTGATCAGCAGAGTGATCATTATCTCATCTGCTTATATCAAACGTTTTATAACTACACTTAAATTTTAAGTTACAAAACATAGCAAAGAAACGGTACATACACATATGCTGTCTGATTCTATGCCTAATTAATTAAAAAAACAGGCTAGCGGATATAATTTCCACTAAGAATGTATGGCTCAGGCTTTGAATTATAATGTAAAGGACATTTAGAATAAACATTCAAGACTGATATTTTTAAGATTTAATTGCTACTTAATTTCTGCTAGAAGAAGCTGAAGTCAAATATAAAGTTCAGTTTCACCTATCTACTACTAAGACTTGAAAAACACCACCCCCCAAAACCAGAAAAGAAGTTCACAGCAATTCAAGGTGGACTGGGAGGAATCTTTGAGCTTTTACATTTTTCTATACACGTATAAACTAACTGTAACACCTAAACACCCTCTGAATTGTTGTCAACACCCCAACAGAAACTTTAAGGTAACTCTGTTTATAAACAGCTGTTTATGATATATTTTAAGAATGGTTACTCAACCAAAATATCAAATGAGAGTTAATTAAAAGAATAAAGGGAGATGGCATATGCAGATATTTTAACTGACCACCTCCAAGCAGCTTAATTCCAATATCCATTGAAATTACCAGATCTTTTTTCAAGCAATTTCAACAGGCAACAAAATAGAACAGAATCTTAATCCAATCAAATGTCAAGCAAATCAAGCCTCTTTTCTTTCAGGAACATGTCACAGTCCAATCAACTTTACATTAGGAAGCATTTTCCAGTATCTAGCCCAGGTTCTTCCTGACTTCATTTCATCAACTTGATTCTTAGGTATTCCACACCTTGTTAACTAGCTATTGTTTCACAGTATTCACATCCTGCAAATCACTCCTATCCTAGTGTCTGTTTCTACAGCATAGTGCCCACGTAACTCTGGATTCTGTTTTGGTTTGTCTGGATAATTCCATTCTCTGTGTAATTTTAATTTCTGTGGTCTTACCACTTTTTTGCAATTACTATTATAGTATTGAGATACCTGGAATCTCATATACTATTTTAAGTGTATAATGTGCCCAATGGCAGATGCTTTTTGATCACTGAGTAATACAAGATACCTCAGACTGAGCATGTAGCCTATGCAACACAATGAGAAATAACATTTTGATTTTCGTTACAGGTTCATAATACAAACTATATTAGATACTAAACTTATTTGATTAAGGAAAAGACTAAGTGTCTAAATAAACTATACCATAAATGATAACATGTGATAGAAACAGCTGAAAATAAAGACCTGAAAACAAGGAAATACTAACATGAACATTATTTTACTTAGTGCCTTACAGAACTAGTAAACATATGAACAGCTCAACTTTCAAATACTTTTCAGTAAACTACTATATGAGAAAATCATAACAATAGAAGAATAAGAAAAATCATTAATGGGAAGTCTGCTTACGTTCATTTAAAAATGAAACTTACCATATAAAGAATATTCTGCCTCCTGACCTGTATCGCTCTCACTAGATGTTGATGTTAGGCTAGTAGTTAGAGTATTACTAAGCGACTGACCAACAGATAAAACTGTAGTTGCTGTAGCTACATTGCTGCTGCTAGTAACACTGGATGTAGACATGGTCACTGTTGATGTGGTACCAGTTGTAGTCAGATTAGGAAAACTTTGGGCACCCATAAGAGGAGAAGCTATAGATAAAGATATGGTAAGATAAAATAAATGATTTGATGACTTGAAGAGTACAATTTACATGCATGACTCCTGTGTTGAAAAATATATTTGGGATTGAAAAATTATCAGATGTTACAATAAAGGATAACAGACTAAAGGGGAAGGGTTTCCCAGTGCAAAAGTGCACCCTAAAATGCAGATGCCCACTTCTGAGCATATTGCCTTGCATACATTTAAAACAAATAACTTGACTAAATAAATCCCAAAATCCCACTGTAAATCTGAAATTACTTAATTTCATTTTCAACATATTGAAAGTATTTCTGAAATCTGTTACTCCAATGCTGTGTCTGTCTTTAAGCCTAAATGGTAATTTAGCCTATAAACTGTAAAATAATTAAAATTATACAGGTAAACAGAGAACAGAAGACATATGTGAAATTTGTGATTTTTATGCATTTTTCTAAATTTCTTAAAGCAGCTCTGACTTGTTATCTCACAAATATTAGCACATACGCTCACAATGGGCAACAAGCCTGAGCTGGCAGTACTGTGAAACATGTGACTTAATATCTTACTTATGCTGGACTACTTATTAAGTAATTTTCAGAATAAGCAAGCAACAATTAAGAAGTTAGGTTACTGCACATTCACACAAAACATAATAAATGCATTTTAACAACTGAAGATATAGACTAAATTCACTATAAACTCAATAGAAAGAATTTCAGGTGGTGTACCTAACTGAGTATGAGTTGTACCTATGTGCATTTCCATTCCAATATTCAAAACATTTTCTCACGTTAATCTTCAAACACATGAGATTAACCACATGTTTGCATGTGCAAATCTGAGAGGTCCCCTATACTTAAATGTAAACCTTACATTTTTCAATCTACCTTTTCTAAATTTTATCAAATGCAAATTTTGTGATTTTAAAATCACTTTCATTACTGCAGCTTATGTAAACTGAGGCACTGCTTTCCTAAAAACATAGCGGCTGAATTTCAGACTATTATTATCAAGGTTTGCAAAGATTACGACCCTTGAAGAACAGCATGACAAAAATTCTTCCCTTAAGTGCCTTTGGTGGTGTTTCTATTTTTGTTGATAGTCAGATACTTTTTTTTCCTTAGAAATGGAAGTAACAGATTGCAAATACAAACATGCAAACAATACATCAGCAAAGGCGACCCAAGCAGGTATAGCACTCGAAATTACTTCTGTGCATGGGGAGGGGGAGAGTCAAATTTAGATTTAGAGTTATTAATAAGCCTATGCTCATCTCTATGAAAGCATGAAAATTTTCCAAACCAAAAGGTTTTTCTTTTGTTGTTTAAGAACTTGAAAATAATTTGTTCAGTATTCAAATCTTCCATCCACTTCTATGAATAACAGTAAACTCTTTACTGTTATAATAGACACGAAAAAAGCCATTAAGTGTCAGCATTTCATTTGCTCTGAATTCAAGAACAAATTGAAACTGGCTGCCCTGGACACCACTTGACTCCTGGCAAATACCCATGATTTTAAATTCAACCCCTACAGCAAGTCCAGAAAACCTATATCAGTAATCATGATTTCAGACTTGACTTGAAGGGGGTGCAGGGATGGAGTGCAGCTTTGTCTGTCTGGGGGCCGGGGTGTTGGTTGGTTGTTTTATACTTGGGCACACCAAATAGATAGATAAATATACAAGCCTTTTACAATGGTCTAGCAGAACTTCAGTGAGATTGCTCAAATTTAGTATCTGATCTCTTTTTAGGGCACAAGGTCCCATCTACAGTTTATATTTGCATAAAACACAATACAAAATAATTCTGACATGAGGGACAATTTTAAAGTATAACTACATTTTAATATTAAATCCAATTTTTAGTTTGCCACATTCTTATTTCCACTTCAGCACTGTATATCAAAACACTGAAGTACCTCACTATGTTTTGCAAAGATGCTCTCTCTCCCCACTGCAAACATTCCCTGCCCCCAGTATCACAATTTGAATTTAGGAACACACTAAAAAATCTCCCCAACAAAGAAAGAAAACACTATTAAAATACACTTAGGAATGCTAAAAGCAAACATCACCTTTTAAAATAAGGAAGCACAAAAATCCTAGAAGAGCCTGAAAATTTAACAAGGGTTAAGAGTGCATATTTCTGGCTTGGGTAATTTTACTTTTTCTAACACGCCTACCTTGTGAAATGCAGCTCTCCAGTTAAAATACTGTCACTGGCACTGAACAAAATACCTAACGAGGCTGGCTGAGTAACAACTCTGATGGGAGCATGCTGAAAATTCAGAAGAGTGAACTCTCAATAAGCAGGTTTACAACTTACTTGCTATTACCTTGATCCTATATATGATCTTCACACATGCAAATGTTAAAGCATGTACACAGTGCCATTTAAACTACTTTTAACTATGAGCTTCCTGAAACTTAATATGCCTGAACAGTTTGCCAAATCTAAGCCTTGATGACATACCACCTTTAGAAAACATACACAGTATTAGAGTACACCAAGTTACTCAGCCTGACAGAATGCAGGAAGCTATTAAAATTTCATCATACTGCAATTTACTTTTTTCTTTCTACTGTGTTCTTAGCTCTTATGCTCAGAGACTTCACAATATGCAATTTTCCTGAGGAAAACTGAAAAATAACAGAAACAAGCACATACATGGTAAGTATGCAAAATCTACCCAGATCAGAAAACAAGGGTATTCCACATTAGCTACTGTTGCTAGTCTTCCAGCCTCTTGATCTCTCTCTCTCATAGTCTCTCTTCCTAAAGGTGTAATAGACCTATCTGATGGATGTAACAGTGTAATCTGACATCAGAGGGCAATGTAACACTTTCCAGCTGACATAAACTCTGGGCACTCTTCATGAGTTCTACAGGTACACACAAGGTCAAGGCTGCTCTAAGTTCATTCTCTATCAGGCCAGAAGAATTCAAACTTTCTCAAGCCTAATGAAAGTAAAAGAAACAACAAAAGCTTCAACTAAAAATAAACATAAGTTACTTACTTGCAGTACTCATTACATTTCTTCCCAAAGTATTAGTATTGTTATCACTGCTACTTCGGCTTAAATTCATGTTGTTTGTGGCATTGGTACGTGCTATGTTTGCCACTCTTCGTACAAAGGACTCCAGGCTAGAGGTTTCTCGAGATGATAAATTAGGAACACTTGCACTAGAGCTCATTGGTGCCCCAGCAGCCAACAAAGAACTGACTGAGAGTCTGTTACTTGCTGACGAGCTTAGAGGTCGTTGGGAAGCTGCTTCTTTATTAGTCAGTTCGGAGACTGAACTCACATCAGGAGAGCTTACGCTAACAATTCCCATGGATATAGCACTGGACTCCCCAGGAGTACGTATGGAGTTATCAGGACCTAACTTCCTCTCTGCGTTTTCGTTTCCCATGTCCGCTGTTAAGGTGCTGGTGCTTGCACTGGAAGATGACCCTACGTCAGCCTGAGGCACACTATCAGCGGAAGACAGAACAACAATTGGCTCATGGACGTCAGTGCCTGAAACTATATTTTGCTCCATTACACTTTCTGATCTCCGCTCCATTTTGGTCGAACCCAAGCTGATGTCGCTGCTACTGGCCACGCTACACACAGAACTGCTGCTTCCTTTTCTACTTGAGGAGCCTGCAGCAGCAGTCGTCTTGTCTGGACAGTTGTTTTTCACCAAGCTGCTCCATGACTGCGTTGTGCCTGAAACAGTGGATGAAACAGGTTTGGGTGATGCCGCTGAATCAGGGTCGTACCCTGGTGCAAGCTTGAGGTCAAATTTTCCTTCTGCGCCCATACGGTAAGAGTTAGAGCCACCAGCATCCCAGGTGACATCAATCCAGCCTGGAAAGGGACAGGAGTTTGTGAGATCCAGCAGAAAGCAGACAGGAGCGTGTCAGACAGTAGCTCCACATTGTGGGATCAGCTTCTCATAAAGGCTGCATGTCTCAATCAATAAAATCGCTAAATAACCCTTAATGCCAATTAAAAAGGAAGTGTTTAAACCTAAATGATGTGGTATTTTAAAATCTTGTTAACATTGAGGCAGCAAGCATGATCAGCCTCTATCTTCAGGGTCCCAGAATCCAGTCAAAAGTAAAGTTTCCTTCAGGAAGGAGACTGACCTACTAGGATCTCTCAAATCTTTATTATTAGATTCTCTAATAATAGAAATGTATATTAAGATGTATCATTACTTTAGTAACATCAGTCAAGAATGTCAAGAAATCATAAATCTTGCAAGGACATTCTATAATGTGTTTCTTTGCTGGATGCTTGTGGATAAGCATATTTACCTGGCAGAAGACATTTGATTAAACAGATTAGTTTGGGCTTTCTTATTATTGCCCTATAAAGTGAAAGAATTAATTTACCAATACTCATCCTTTCAGTTCAATAATCTATGCAGACTCAAATATTCTTATTCATAGGCTTACAGTAGTCAGGTAAGGACTACTTCATGTAAGATTACAGGGTTGAAAAAGAACACGTTTCATAAAACAAAACTCTATACTGGGACCAAAGACTGAAAAGAGATGCTACTCTTAATTCCTTTAGTAAATGATTACTTGGCTTACCAGAATTTTTTTATAGTTAAATGTAATAAATTTGCAATAATGAGGGTAACATGCAAAATTTAGTAAACTAACTAAAAAACACAAACAGGGGCAAAACAGTTTATTTTTGCTTGTCTATGTACCACAATTTCAGAGTCATCTAAAAAAATTCCCTCTAGTATTCTTATTGTATGTTATCTGTAACAGAACTTGTTGTCAACATTTTAACTGATATACATTTTCTTCAAAAATAAAATGTCTAAAGCTCAATTATTTTCTGTAGCCTCAGACAGAAATTCAAAACAAGATGTCTGATCCAGATGTACACACGTTTTTCTTTAATAAGAGAGTGCTAATATAAAGTAAAATTTTTCTTTAGTACTGCCAAGTACACTTTTATCTTATAACTGTCCAAAAGTCAACACTTCTAGATCAAAACAGTATCACAGGTAATTTTCCATTTAGACAAATCACTCTGGAAGAAGAGTATTTAAAATGGATAAAGTTTTCAGGTAAAAGTAGACATCTCATCCCCACATGAGCAGGTTTAGATAACTTCTTTTTTTGTATTATTTTATTTCATCTTCATGAGCTATATCTGAGTAGCTTCATGTCACTAAGCCTTGAAAGTTGGGAAGCAAGTCTGAAGTTTTTCCCTTCTATAGTTTTTTAGCCTTTCTTATTAAAAAAGTATTTTCATACTGCAGTTAAACAGTATCATTTTCCACCTTTATGAATATCTGGACAGGGTATTTTGTAAAAGCATAACTAATTAACTATTCTTGCTTTGTATAGTTCCTTTTCCTAAAGTATTAATTACAAGCAGTTTTAAATCTGCACAATTTTTTAATACATATGCACTTGGAGTCTTACTACTCCATTATTACAGCCCTAAAACAAGATTTGTCTAAACTTGTGAATAATGACAAAAAGGTCAATGGGATACTACTTTCAAAATTCTATTTAAAAGACAACTGTGGTAGGAATAAGAGTCTGCTAATATGTGTTTCACATTGTTTGGCATCGCCACTTGATAAATGAACTTCAATTTCAGCTATGCTTAAAAGGGAAAGCTTTAGTGGAACATAGGAATGAAAACACTGATTTAGTAGAATACTACTCACCAATAATACCTAAAGTCTTCAAAGTGAGAATGTAGCTATGGATACTGTTGCATCTGATAAGAACAATATACAGATGAAGGAAGAATTCCCTACAAGCCATCCTGAATGGCTTAAATAAGATTTAAACCATTTTAAGACATTGTGCTTTGGACATTTCTCCATCTTTGAGAGCTGACAACTCAGTAAACTAGAAGAATTTTTAAAATCTGGCTAAATATGAGCCTAAGAGTGGCTGAAGTTGCTTCAGAAACAAGGTAAGTTTTATATATCCCAAAACAGGAGGGAAAAGGGGGAAAAAGATGGAAAGCATGTTCAGCGGACAAGATCATCACCTCTTCTGGAGCCTCTCTGCTATCTTATCTTCCTGAGCACTGACTTCCCTGACTAATGCAGGTTTTGGTTTGTTTTTTTTTTTTGCTCCATAAGTTAATTACTTTTCATGCTTTTATTTAAAAAAAAAAAAAAAAAAAAAAAGCAACTTGATCCCAATGAAGCTAGCAAAGTAGGAAAGGTACAGGATACAACAAAAGTCAAGAAAAATATTGCAAATGCTAAGCTAGAAGGAATGAAGATGGTAATTATAGATTTTGCAGGCCCAAAGCTTAAACAATCAGTTTGCAGCAATGTCCTTCATATACTTTTTCTTCTTTACAACAATGTCTAAATAACAATTTGGTATTTTAACCAAGTAATGCTTTACAAAACTTTCATTTATAGCAACAATCTTTTTTCATACATGAAAAAGGAATTTCACAAATGGACCACAACAGCCGGAGCATCTGAGTTCCTTCACCCCAAAATATTCAACTTCAAGACACTACACAGGAAATACTTTAATGCTACCCACTCCACATGAACTAATCATGCTACAGCCATTTACAAATTCAGACCATTTGTGCTCACCATTATGCAGTTCTCCTGTAACAGTGCCTTCACCCTGTGGGCTTCCATCCTGATCTCTCCATTTCCAATCAATTCCTCTGATTACACGAGCTCCTGGAACCATATATTTCAACACTTGAGAACGGACCAGACGTCTCTGCCTTCGCAGATTTGCTTCAGCTTCTTTAGCAGCTTTTCCTACAAGAAATGTAGGAGATGAAATGACTTAAAAGTATGGAATGGGGAATAACTTTTAGCTTGTTTCTAAGCAAGTTCCACTGCAAAAGTTAACCTGCTTTTTCACACCAATCTTTATATTGTATGTTCATCAGCATTCTAAGAGAACAAAAATGGGATGTACGCATTCTTTTTCTTACCCAGCTGATCTTCACATACTCCATTCACAGTGCCATAAAGTTCAAATCCAGACAGGGAGAGGTAGTGTGTTTGCCCACTGGCATTCTTTCCCATCTGTTTTATTCTAACATGTCTCCAACCTTGTTTTTCATCTTTTGGAGGATCTAAAGGCCATGTTGCTGTAGACCTTTACATTTATCAGGGGAGAGGGAAAAAAAGCTGAAATCAAAAAACTTTAGCACCAAAGCAAACAAAACCGTAACGTTGATCATGTATGGATAAAACCAGGAAACTGCCAAGAACACAAGGTACATTAAACCTACTAATACTAGGGACAAACTCTGAACGAGTGCTGGTGTTAACTATTTTCTCAGAAAAATAGCAAATGCAAAATTTATAGTGACAGAAAAGTATAAATTCCATTATGTAAACCATACAGAGACCTTATGAAACACCTATTTTCCAGCCCATCCTTGATAATTTAGATCACCTGCCATTCCTTTATATAGTTAGATTATTACACCTACAGAACACATCAAATTAGTCTACAGCCAAGTAAGTTTTTCCTGAGCTCAGTTTTATAAGAAATTATAAAATACACTGACATACCCAGGTTCGTTCAGACTACAGTCATCAACATGAGTATACAAAGTAGTCCAGTTCTGTCCATCCTTAGATACCTGGAAAACCCAGTTTCTGAGAGCAGATCGTCCATAACCTCGAGCATGGCGTAATGTGTAAGCTGATGGAATAACCCAAAGGCCAAGATCTATGGCAAACCAAGCATTCTTATCATCATTAGTATGACAATTGAGAGCTGAACTGTCACGGCTTAGGATGTCTTCTAAGCGGCCATAAGGCAGATTTCTTCCTTCTGAGGACGTAACCACCACTAACCCATAGGCTGCTGGATTTACCCACTCATATGCAGTTCTATATTAAAAAGAAAAATGTACTGTTCAATTACTACTTACATTAAAAAAAACAAATATAAGTAACATTGACATTTACTGTAAATTGTGCATTACAGGCAAGTTTGTTACATCACTTTACTACAGTGGTTTTAAAAAAAAAAAAAAAAAAAAAGAAAAAAGAGAGAGAACAGAAAACATAAACCAACAACAACCACCACGGCAAACAAAAACAAAGACCAAACTTCCCCACCCCTTCATTTCTTACATAAGCATACAAACGAGCTCTCAACACAACTTCAGAGTTTCACATTTTTCTATTATTTAAGTACAGCAAAAATAAATGCAATTCTATTGATCCACAGCAAAATTAAAGACACCTCCCACGCCTAGAAAAACTGTACATTTCATTTCATTATGAATTCCCTCTTTGCACCCCACCCATGGATCACAGTTCATTGTGTCCAGCTCCAAAATATCTAGCTTTGAAGGAACTCACTTTGCATTTGTTCCGATCCAGTAAATAATTCCATTTTCATCAAAATCATGTTGATGCCTGAATACAAATGTTTGGCCTTCACGGAGTTTTCGTACAAAAACAAATGAAGCCCTATCAAAGTCGTACCATTGCTTTGCTACCTACGTATGAATGAAAAGAAATGGAATATTAGAGATGCAGAACGCAGTCATTCCTTGTGAACTCTGTGTGTGGTATGTTGCTCACCATTTTCAGGAGATACTGTTCTAGAGATTCAACAGTTGCCAGTGGCTCCATCTTTAGCATTCTACCAGTTCGATCTATTAAAGATGTCTCCCCTGATGCACGTTCCAAACGAAACCTCAAGCGCCGTGTTAATATCTGAAAGTGCAGCTCAACATTAATATTGGCTTTTCTGATATGGTTTTGTAATTTTAAGAAAAGCAATATATTTCACTACAACAATTTAAGTATTTTTATTGTGCAAATAGAAAACCATATTCTAATTTAACGCTTTAAAAAGTAATTGCCTGGTGCTCCATGTTTTTAATTAACCAAACAATTCTTTAATATGACAGTCTATGTATAAGCTATTATTTTCTCACTTTTCCTGTTTTCATTGCTATTATTTTCCAAACCTTGTAGATTAGCAACTACAATAATACAAAAAGTGAAAATGCTTTTTCAAAATATTCAACAGCAGCAGTGTTTTTGCAACTTTCTAAAACAATCTGCTAATAATGTAACATCAAAACAGAAATACTGACACTTCGCTGCCATCTTGCAAAATTCTGAAGTGTTATTTCCAAATACAGAAAATTAAGACTCAAACTGGATAAAACCAAGTACTGTTTTTAGCCAAACTGCAGCTTTCCTTCATAAAAAGCTGCTAATCCTGCAGGTGTCTTATATTACCAAAAATCACACTGCCCTAGAAGGGACCCTTTTAACAATTATAGTCCACCACTAGTCATCACAAATAAACATGTCTTAGAATTGTCTTCAACAAAATGCTTGCTCATGCTTAGTAGGGGCATATTCCCATATAAGAGAATAATGTTTGAAGGCAAAAGAAAGAACAAACACATTCTCTCTTCAATGAAAATTTACTTTCACTTCACAGTGTAAAAGTGGCATCAAACATTTAGGTTAAGTGTTACAAGAAACAGATACCAAAGTTTGTCGTTCTTTACCCAGTTCTAGCCACTTTTACAAGAACATGCTTCATACAGACTTCATTTACCTGAAGATTATACGTAGATCCGGGTGTATCATACAAGTGGAGAGGCAGACGTTCGATAGATTCCAACACTGCTATCAACTTCCGAATTAATGCAACTGCTGGACGACTGTGAAAATGAAGTTACAATATTACCACACAAGAAACACAAAAAACCCTTACACTATCTCAGAATAGTACCCAGCTGTAGCATGTATCTTGGCATGCTATTTCTACTGGTATCGTCTGTTCTAGTCACAGGCTTACAGCACAGTGAGAAAAATATTAGTCTGCACAGTGATGAACAACAGTCACCTTGCTGTCTGTCAAGATGTACATTCAGTACAGTTGACTCTTACAGACAGAAGTAGTTCAGTAAAATTTTCAATTGCTACTTTGACAGCAGGTGCTGTCTTTTGAAGTCCAATTTTCTATTCCAGAGATAGACAAATTGAAAGGGAAAGAACAGTTCTTTTGTCTTTAAGCTATTTTAATCATACCATACTGCTTCACAGATGCGAAGGGGTTTTTTTTGGTTTTGTTTTGCTTTTACCTTTCATCGTCTTCATTTTCACTGAATGCTGTTTTGAAAACATTTATTCTCTCTACCAGTTGACTACAGTCTTGCTTCACATCTAAATCAACGTTCTAAGAGGAAAAAAAACAAAGTTACTTCTAATACAAAGCAATATATTAATTCTTCGTACTGACAAAAATATCTCCTTAGTTTCATTGAATTTCCTATCTCAAATCTGTATGTGAAAAGCTAAATTACATCAGCCATGAGAACTGACCAGTGTTGATTTAAGATTTTTAATGGCTTATTCAAACTGATCTATTGTGACAGCATATGTTCAACAGGTAGACCACTACCTGGAGCAAGTCCACCTGATTTTCATCAAAACAGGAAAAAGCCATGTTTATAATAGGGTTTTCTTAAGTAAGGCACATGTCTGTGTTATTTTTTTTTTTTTTTAGGAAGTTCTTCTTTAGAAATTTATGTGCTATAAACTCACATTATTTAAAACTGTAAGCAATGATTGAACTAAGCCACTACTGCACATTTCATATGGAGAAATAGTATTCTCATCCTTCAGTAATACAATTAAGTCTTCCAAAGCAGTCTTCATTAAATCTCTCCAAGTGTTTTCTCCCTCAATACACTGGAAGACAAAAAGACAATCATGGTGAAACAACTTAACAGTATTTCCAATCGCTTCATTTGAAAAACGGTATCCCACTAAAGTACATAACTAGGAATTATATGCATTAAAATCCCCATATTTCAGACAAATATATTGTGACTTTCCTTGATACCAAGACAGACTAGTCCGAACATTATGATGTGATTTCCACTGACATCACACATTATAAATTAAAGGAGGTACACTTACATGTCTGTTTGTGTGAAGTTCCCATGCAGACTCTAACTGTGTTGCTATGTTCCTCAGTGTTACAACTACTCCTCGAGGCATGCTTTCGACAGCTTTAAAATGATCATCATATAAATCTCTCGCCATAGTGCGTACCTAGAAAATGGATTCTGATTATCAGAAGTCATACCTTACTGTATGTAATCAGACTATTGTTATTCTCCAAAATACTAAAACATGATCACCTTTTATAAAGAAGTCCATGACAGACACGACAAATAGGGAAAAACTGAAACCTTTCATACCTCAGGAAAGGCAAAGGTTGTGAAAGGCTAAAAGTACAGGAGAAATACATAGAAATACATGGAATCTTATTGAAACTTACGGAATTTAGGCTTACAAGCATATATTAAATTACAGCACAAAGGTAGGAGAAAGATGGGATTCAATCTGTAAATCTGTTTCACTAGAACTGTATCATGGATCCGCTAATCATTTTAGAGGCAAGATTAAGGGGGTTTTACATGGTTTCTGAATGCTCTAGTCACATTCCTTAAACCAAGTCACAAAAAAAGTCCTTTTGTGACCTTATACTAAGAATTACTTTTCCTATAAAGTATGGATCACACAAGATACAGATCAGACAAAGTAAGTTCTTATTAAACAACATCTTACTTATATGAAATTCCTCCAAAAATCTTTCCTTGTCATTATCAGCATGTGTCCTACAACAATACATTTCACAAGCTTCAGAGCTACACAGTGCAATCTCAGCTACAAAAGAGCACTGCCTTCCTTTTATCATTCCACCTATCCTCATTCACACAGTATTTTAATTTTCAATTTAGTTTCACATTTCCTCAGATATGTGTCCTTACATGCTGCAGATTTTTGGTACAGAACATATCAGCTGCACTGTTAGAAACTGCAACTGCAAGAGAGGTCAAGCCTGCAGATTACCTTGAGCCCTTGGCATCAGCTGGCCACAGAACATATTTGTTCTATTTTGCGTTTTTTGTAAAAAGCTTAATACTTGATTTCCCAATTTCCCCCCTCCTCCCATTGGGGGGGGGGGGGAAGTGGAATTTTAGAGAAGCCTAAAATGAGGACATTTACACATTTAGATTCACCAGCCCAACTTTTACAATACAGACTGTTCACTTTCACCCCCTTATCTGTCACAATATCCAGTCTAAAATTAGTATCTAAACATAGTGAACAGAAGTAACATATGCCTCTGATACAACTGTAGTATTGATCATAACATCTTTTCTTTTCAGAATATTTCTTTTTTATGAAAGAAAAAAAAAAGAAAAACCTAAAGAATTATACAACTATAGGTTTGAAAGATGGAATTTCCTTATTTTTTTTAAAGAAAATTTGCTTTTTCTCTAGGAGAGTGCAGAGTTTACTAAGACCGTTGGATAAAAGCACCTGCAGAACTGCTTTCTTGTGAGTGAAGTTATCCCCTTCAAGCTGAACTCAGAGATTTTAATCCTCTAAGAAGAAACTACAACTCTATAAGCATATTATAAAACAAAATAAACTCAATTAAATTCTAAGTATAAAATTCACAGATGTTCACCAACCTTTTGCTTTGTCTTCTCCAGTTTAGATTTCAGCTTTCTTCCTCTTTTGCCTGTCCAGCCCGTCACAAATTCTGACCCTGCAACATATTTTCAGAAAAATCACAGATTTCTCATAGCTACAAAAAGCAACAACCAGAAAATCTACCTCTTTTACAGTTGCTCCTACCTGCACGTAACACATACCTACATACTTACCCAAAGAGGTTTCAGCTGTAAAAGAATGCTTTGTTCCTCTGTTAGATTCAAACACAAAGCCTGGCAAATCTTCTTTCAGGATGGTAGCTTGCTGACCATCAGAATTGTGAATAGCAATTTCTCCTTCCTTTAAACAGGTGAGCGACCAGTTCCCTACAGTAAGTTTAGTTGGCCCTGGTGCCGATAAAATTGGCTGGCTCGTGGTAGATGGTTTTACTTGGCTTCGAGCTCTTTGCAGCTTCTCGAGGAACTCACTCCTACTTTCTATGTAAAAAGAAAAACACATTTTTTTTCTTCCCACAACTGTTTCCTCCATTGTATCTCTCAAACTTTTCTTTTCAATTGCGAGAGCAAAACAACTGAGTATATTCAATGCAAAATTAAGTTTGAAATTAAGGGTCGTAAAGTGTTCTAAATTTCTTCCCAGTATATTTCTGTACTTCAACTGTGATTTATTCCACAATGGCATCAAAGTGAACAATGCAATTCTTTCTCAATGGTGCTAACGAGAGATGTATTAAATCATCTTCACAATTATAACGGGAAGATCAAAGAAATTCATGATAAGCTTTTGGTCTTGCAAAAAAATTTCTCTCTTTATGGCTAGCATGAACTATTCTCAAAAGAGTTTTTAGGAATAGGACATTAAATGAATCCTCCAAAAGGAAAACAGCAATCAACTTTACAGCTTAAAGCAGGTGGACAAAAGATGTTGAAGACATAAAAGCCAGGGGGAAAAAATATATATTTAAAAAAAAAAAAAAAAAAGTCTGACAAGCAACATGTGATAAAAGCAAATTTGAGCTAACAGCTATTTGCTCAGATTGTGTCACAAAGGCAACAAAAATATTTTTTTTATAAACTATACTGAAAAGTTTTATTCATCTCCTTTGTAGAACCTCTAAATTCATCTCAGAGAAAGAAAGAAATCTACAGTCACACTACTTAATACAGTAGACATTAATGCAGACATTCCTATTCCTTTTTTGGTATAGAAATTTTAAGGACCTCTATACTTCTGAGAAAAACATGGCATTAAAAAAAATACTAATCTCACGGCACCACACGAGATTCGATTAGAAGCTAATATTTATATGGAGATATTTAATAGATGAAAAAGATATCTAGGTAATCTAGCCTGAAATTATTCCAAACAGCTACCTCCGTTTTTATTAAATTATATTCTGAAGTAATTAAAATGGCTGGACACTATATTGCAAATGTTAATTAGCACAACTCCAGAAAATTTGAGAAGTTCATAATTTAAAAAATTAAAATTCCATTTAAAATAAAAATGCAATAACCTCATTAAAGATCACATCCAACTTCAAAGTTAACAAATATTTTCATCTTTCAGCATACTGATTTGAGAAATACAACTTTACAGTCCATGCACTTGTAAAATTGCTGTTTTCCTTTTGCTGCAGTGACTTAATGCTCTAGGTTTTAAAATGTGCCATTTTTATTGTTTATAATACAAAAATGAATAATCTCTATGCAAAAATAAATATGCACTCTTGAGGCACAACATTCATTAGTGCTTAAAATTCATAAAATCCAGAGAAGTTTATAAAAAGAATTGTGAAATTTCATATGCAAAATTAAAGTTATATTAATGGAACCCTTCTAGATTTCCATAACTACATTTTAATAGATTTATTACATAGCACATCACACTCACAGTGAGAGGATTACACACGACTGGGAATAATTTTGGGTTCCCTTAGACAGAATTTTGGGACTCATTTAAAGCTTCAGAATTACCATTAAATTTCAATTTTTGCATTGAACTTTTTTTTTTTTCCCTAAAAATTCAAACAAAACAAGGATTAAGCTAGTGTGGAGAGGGGTGAGTACAGACCTTCCAAAAATGTTCATAGGATCTATATTTCCCTCTCCCACCCCAACTTTCATCATGCGATACACACTAACAAATTCCATTACTCAACCCTCTATATTCTTGCCAGTTGTGAAATTACTAAAAAGTATACCATGAGATCAGTCAGTAACGATTTAGTACATCAGAACATATAGTATAGTTCAGGACTGTAAGATACTATTCTGAGTCTACACTGTATGGTAGTAATTTTTAGTTATCAAATACTAGCTTCTTACCACTTCAGTAAAGAGGCTGCTGCACACACTTAGAGCTAATGTTAAAGTGCAGGCAAATTACACTGCAATGTCAGCAGTAGATATGTTAGTAGATATCTATTTGACAAAAAGTTGCAAGAAGCCCCATTTACTCTAGTTTAGCTCCTTCCCTTCCATAATATCCATACTAGCTATCCTGTTCAAAAACTTGGGATTTATTCTATCTTTTTTAAAAGACTGATGTGAAAAAACACATCATCTTAAATTCTCAATCTGACTTTTAGGTTCTCTTCACTCCAACTTCATCTGACCTGTGCCCATTCCACTCATGTTGTAAAGAAACAGTAAAGTGTCATCCCCACATCCACATCATTTAGGAAGAAAAAAGCAGAACTGGCATCTGGGGCCTATGAGCATTTAAGAAATTAACCTCATGGACTTCTTAAAATTGAATCACATGATAAGCAAGTATCTTATCTTGGAAATTGTTTACCCTTGAAAGTATTAGCCTTGTTAAAAAGAATGCAATGATACATTTTCTGATAAAAAATAAATCTAGAAAAAATATCCAGAAGTGGTTACCAGCTGTGTTATAATCTAGAAACACACTGTACCACATTTTGTCTTCATGCCCCAAAATCAATGGATAAAGTCATTAGCACTTCATTTCTATCCTGAATCATAATATGTTCTGTTATTTCACTCAATGGCTTGTTGAAAACATAATATTGCAAAACATTTTATGTCTGTAGGTTCATAAATGCATGAACTGCTACAAAAAAGATGAAACAATAAAGGAGGGTTGTTTCTGCATTCAGAACAAGTTGTGTATTCTGTACAGAAAATTAAAACCACCTGCGCATTGCCAGTGCATAAAGGTCTGTTCCCTTATCCTCTCTCCAACAAACAATTAAGACATTGTAATTTGTTTCCCAAACTCAATGAGAAACTTTCCATTACTTTGTCTTCAAACACATGCAATTTCATTCTGCTAGCTAGAAGCAAACAACAAATCACCATTTCAACCTGCTTTTCCTGGGACGGCCACTACAAAGTGCTTTTAATGACTGGGGTGAAAAAATTAAGTATGCATGGAGAAGATCAAAACAAAACGAAGTTAATACACTTTTACTGGCAAGATGTTTGCTTAACACAATTCACCAAGGAAGTCAAGTTATGGTCACATGCTATCTGATAAAAAGCATCACAATTAACTGACCACCTTCCACCTGTTTACATCCTTTACTATTTAGTAAGCCAATTCCTGCAAAACAAAATAGCTCCAATGAAATTATATAAACAAATGTAACAGCCTCAAAACTTAACTTGGACTTGAATTGTAAAGAGACTACCTGAACTATCGGATCCTCCTTCAGGGCTGCCACTGGAATACATTGTGGCCAGTTTTCCATCCAAAATAAACCTGAACCATCCGTTACTACCATTAGACAGTTCCAGGGCTGCAGCATCACTCCAGATATACAGGCAGTCCCTTCCCCTAATGATTGACCAGTCTCTCCAGTGATAGGGTTTACCCTGTTGCAGTTCTTTAGCATCCTCCTGTGGTTCATCCTCCTGTAATAGAATAGCATTAAACAAAAGAAAAACAAAACAAAACACACACCTGAACAAACAAAAAAACAAACAAAAAACAAACCCAACCCATGCGACCCATTAAAAAGAAAAAAACAAAACCAAAAAACACAACAACAAAAAGTAACACACAAAACAGGCATTTTATAAAGGCTTGAGAAGAAAAAGAAGGACTCAAACCAAAAGTATACGAACTACACCTTCTGTTGGTAAAATGTATATTTAAAAGTATTCTTTAATAGCATAAGATATTTTTAAGAAGCTTCCTTTCAGATACACATTTACCTACTCAATGACAGCAACAGCCTACTGAATGGGACATCCACCTCTATTCAAAACTTGTACTGTGAGAATGAATCAAAAATGGTTGAGGTTGGAAGACACCTCTGGGAGCCATCTAGTCCAAACCCATGCTCAGGCAGGGCCACCTAGAGGCAGTTGCTCCAGACCACGTCCAGATAGCTTTTTAACATCCAAACACTAAATTTTATTTTTTATTTTAATTATAGTAATAAAAAAAACCCTACCAACACCAAAAAGCCCCAAACTACCCAAAACCAACAGTAAAAAGCTTAACTATACACTTAAGACTTAACTATAAATCTTAACTGAAAGGATAACAGTAGTAGTCTGTTATCCATTTCGTTCATCTGAGTGGTCAGTAATAGGACTGCTAGAAATTGGTAAATATGCACTTAAGGTTTTCATTATGTAGAATTTTATTTTTTTTTTATACATTCAGTAACTATGTTTGAAACATCTGCAATTATTTGATGCACGTATGCTGAACGAGATGACCTTTATGCAGAAAGGACTCATTTTGCTTAGCAGTCATTTTCAAAACACTACAGAAAAATAAGTGTCTATCAACTTGACCATAAGAACTTAATAGTAGGAAAACTCACCAGATAATAATGTGCTCACAGAAAATGAAAACAAAAATAAAAACTATTAAAACAAGTGGCATACAATAAGCATTAATGTAATAACCTAACTACCCTGCCCTAGACATTTTCTTAACAATGAAAATTGTACTGGAAGTGTTGGCTTCACAGGAGGAAAAAAAAAAAAAAAAAAATAAAATCCCAGCTGCTAATTCTGTATTTACCTTCTCAGGCTTAGACTCCTCTTCGTTTTCATCATCAGATGATGGCCCCGCCAAGGTTGACACTTTACTAATCACACCAAGTCTAGCCAGTTGGTCTAGAAAAAGATCACCACCTTTATCCACCAAATCCCTTATGATTTGCAAGGCTAGCAAATGGCCATCATCATCATCCTGTAATACATTGGGATGGAAAGAAAATAAGAGAGGATTGCCTTACCTAAAAATAACTTTACATGCTCAACTTCATATATTGTCACAGATGGGTGCTACAAACACTTCAGGGTTAGCTTTAACAAGTGTGTGGAATCAATGAGTATAGCCCCCTTTTCTGCACTGGTTACATACAAGGACGTTTTCTTTCTTCCTACCTCTTGATCAAGAACAGTAGCTGTTATCTCAACCAGTATTGTGGGCAGATTGTGGCCAGCATCAGAATCACAAACCTCTTTCAGCAATGCCTCAGAACAAAAATGTATCATTTTTCTAATGAGGGCAAGACTTGCTTTCCTTTAAAAAGAGATTGTGGGGAGGAGAAAAAAAAATTTAAAAAAATTGTTACAAAGATAAAGTAAGCAGTAATCAAAGCAACTTAAACAGTTCAAGATGAAACTGCTTTTGCACTACATTTATGCATGCTTTCAAAACAGTATTTTTTTTTGAGTTTCATATCTTGTTAATGGAACCAAAATTGGTTATTGTTACGTCCTAGATTATCTCTAAGAATAATTCACCTACTGAACTTTCTTGATTATACAGCACTAGAAGTCTAACGTATTTTTCTCTCCTTAACCCTTTTCCAAGCAAACCTTTTCTACATTCTGTCTTCACCCAGTCTTAGTGATGGCAATTCACTTCTGCACACTCCATCTTCCTCCCAGGTAGCCAGCCCTCCGTTTCTGTCATATGCTTCCCATGTTTTGGCAAGATCCCTATAGTTTTAAACTCTGAAATGACTATTAGAACATGCAGCTCTCCATACCACAATTACTTTGGAAGCCAATCTAAATTATGGCTAAAGCTGAATTTTTTATTTGACTGAGTTTTAAAAACATTATTTACCCACTTAATAAAGAAATCTTTAAAACACAGAAAGTCAGCTACTTCTTTCCACAATCTGCAACAAGTTAATAATGCACAGATTATTAACACAGTTTCTTATTTCCTTCATTTGAAATGACCTAGTTTAAGCTCCCTATCATTAGCTCATGTAGAGTCTCTCTCCACCAGAGTCCCTTTTTATCTTGTATTTTCACCTCTCAAAGTACCTATAAACACTGGGAACATAAAGATTAAGCAACTGTTATATTCATAGTGTAGAAGGCTGAAAGATTATGGTCAGAAGCAATTTATCATAACCATTATCCACCCTCAGTACTGCTTTTTAAGTATTAAATTAGATTACGTTCTTCTAATTCTCTCAGTAAGATATATCTTCTCCAGTTGATTAACACTTAAGCTATTAAGAAGTCTTCTAAAACCTTATAAAATAGCTTTTTCCAGTCTTACAATTTTGCAATGAATTTATCTTGATACCACCTCATTAGTTCACCTCTTGCAAATGAATACTTTCATTACAACGGCTACGAACAGCTGTAAACAAGCACACCATCTATACAAGGTACTATATGAACATAGTATCCTTTCATCATTGTACTATAGTCAAGAGTATGCTTTGCTCTCCCACTTCTGACTCACCAACCATATTTTTTCCAAGATACTGTTTTGCCAGAAAAAAAACCCTGCTTCTTAAAACAACACTTTTCAAACCACCAGTTCTATTCAGACAGAATAATGTTTAAATGCCATGTTATAACTTTTAATGAAAAGCAAACAAACTAAATCTTGGCTTTTTTTAACAGAACATACTAAAAAAGTCAAAATATGCATGGAAATTGTCTATCATAACAATATTACCTTATTGAAGGCAACATAGTTTGTTGAAATGTTTGTGCAAACACAGGCAATAATCTTTTCAAGTATATGGGTGCCATTTCTGGATCTCCTTTGGGTTCATTACATTCTTCCTCATCCTTGTTTGCATCTTTCTTTTTCTTCTCATCTCCTTTGTTAACAGGACACATCCAGTCCCCTGGAAAATATTTTTTTCCCCAAAACTGTTCCAGTGGCAAAACCCAACAACCAAATAAAAACCCCCCTTCAAATAAATCTAAGAGTATTCTTTACTAAAATTTAAGTACCTGAATGAAAAGTGCATTGCTAAAAATACAAAATTTACACCTGCAAGACTTGTTATCAAACTTTTTTTTTTTCCCCAAGTACCACCACCTAGACTACTTGCAGGAGAAAATGAAAGTCCTTAAAGGGAACTAAATATGAACATATAACCACCTGCAGCTCCAGCTCTACAAAAGTCTCACAAACAGGTGAAGTGCAGTTCCCATGTAGAAAGAAAGGGTGCCAGAGAGGCTACCAAGACTGACATCCTCTGAACCCACAGCAAAAATTCCAGTCTAGCCCCATTCCACAACTGAGGAGCAGGACCACTGGCAGAAGGCACTGCTTGTGGCCAGCCAGAAGTGTCTTCAGTAATCCCCATCCCTTAAGAACATCTGAAATATTTTGGGTTTATATGTACTTTGCAGTTTAAGGAATGTTAGTCGCAATACATATATATTTATTAATCTTAATAGAGTAAAATTCTGGTAATTGAATTACCATATATAAGCATTTCCACTAGCAGGGGCATGAAATTAATAACTGCACTCACCTGGAGACTGAAGAATAGCTACTACTTCGCTGTGTCCCCTTTCGCGAGCTTTGTCTAAAGGAGTTTTCCCATCTTCATCTCTCAAATCAGGATTTGCACCATGTCGTAAGAGAGTCTGAAAACAAATATTTTTAAATAGATGAAAATATAATTAAGATTCCTCCTGTCAAAGTAGTAAAGGTGTTTTTCATACACTTTTCCTATACTCTTCTCATGGTTGTAAGCAAAATTAGGACATCACATGCTTTTTGTATCTGTACAACTAACATGCAACTTTTATTCATGTCACTGCCCTGCCATGATGAAAAAACAAGCACTATAAAGAACATGTAAGTATTTGACAGTGCACACGTTAAGACATACTGCACTGAAGACATTTTGTACAGAACAAGGCAAACAGCCAGCATATAAGGCTAAGTGTCAGTTTAATTCATACCTTTGCTACCTGAGGTCTTCCAAAACATGCTGCATAATGTAATGAGGATGACCTCTGACCTCTGTTAACATCAGCACCCCTTTCACAGAGAAATTCTACCTGTTAAACATGAAAAAAGGAAATCAGTTTTTTTCCACCTTTCCTTATGTAAATAGCCTAGGTCTTCAAGATTCTGTAGAACTTACCATTTCCTGAGTTCCAAAAGCTGAGGCCCAGTTTAAAAGAGTTTGTCCTACATCATCCATAAAGTTTACTTCAAAAGCTGAAAGACACAATGAAATAAAAATAGTAAAAGCTCCCAGAATTATAAATTAAACTTCATCAGGGTTTGTTAAATAAGCAACAGGCCTAAAAAAAAAAAAAAAAAAAAAAATAAAACAAAAGCCTCCTAATTCATGCACGGG
>NW_009912018.1:59690-71409 GCF_000696875.1 Nestor notabilis
ATAATTAAAAAAAAAGCATCCTCAATAATTCTAGGGAAGCATTTATGCTCTTAATTGAAATTAAGGAAAGTAGCATAGGAATTATTACTAACAAGACCTGTCGTGTATTTAACAAAATAAGTACATACAGATTTTCAAGGTACTACCTAAGCATTTCTTAAAGAATCATAGAATGGTTTGGGCTGGAAAGGACCTTACGATCATCTAGTTCCAACCCCTCTGCCATGAGCAGGGACACTACACACTAAACTGTGTTGTCCAAGGCTCTGTCCAACCTGGCCTTGAACACCACCAGGGTTGGAGCATTCACAGCTTCCTTGGGCAAGCAATTCCAGTGCCTCACCACCCTCACTGTGAAGAACTTCTTCCTTATATCTAACCTAAACTTCCCCTGTTTAAGTTTGAACCCATTACCCCTTGTCCTACCACTACAGTCCCTAACGAAGAGTCCCTCCCCAAATCTATGACACCATAGATTATAAAAAGATACTTTATTTATCTCATTTTCTTTTTCAGAGTATTGTTGCTTACCTCCTGTGTCAATAGCATCTATTAGGGCATCAGTATCCTTACTGCGGATGCAATCTATTAGCTGCCGATGAGAACGTTCCCCAGAACTATCCAGTCTTCGCAATCCTGGGATTCTGCCTGTAGATCCAGCACTGGATTTTGGCAGGGCTTTTCTCCCTTCGAACAGTAGCACCAAAAGAAGATCTACTAACCGCATGGTATCCAGTACACATCTCTCATCACCCTGCAACGCACTTTCTATAGAATCTGGAAGTTCAGATCTTAGGAGATCCTGGAAATAATTAAAAGTCTGAACAATAAAAAATATACAGGGCTTTAGAAAATACTATCAGAATTGGGTTTCATTTCCATATGAAATGTTTCCTTTCTTCCCCTCTTTATGAATAACCTATGTGTATGCATACATATAAAAATAAAACCTAAAAACTTCCATATTGATATACAAAACAGCAACACAAATCTTGCATATATTAAAGTACACAAAGGGAAAAACCCTATAAGAACAAAAAGCCATAGCATAAAAGGGTTTCTTACATGTGTTACTACTGGAGAGCCTCTACACAGGGTTGACAACAGGCTTACAATAGTTGACACCTGATTACTTAATTTAGAGTCCGCAGCTGTAGCTGGTGCTCCAGTGCTACTGCGTCCTGGTTTGCAAGCTGAAGATGGTCCTGATGCTGTTCCACCAGCAGCTGCCATGCGAGATAACAACTCCTCAGTTAATCCATGCTTAGCTAATGGGGCAGGGTCAACTCCACGCCGTGTGAATCTGTCAGCTAATGAAGCAAAGCATCTCAGAGCTCCATCTGAAACCTAAGAAAGAAATGCAAGAGAAATCATGAAAATTCTGTTACTTAAGATGAGAAGATGCTAAGGAGATATTTAAGAACACGGGACACATAGAAAGACTTGATTTCCACAGGTTCCCCTCAAGGTCAATGAAGAAAGATAGGCTTTTTGAGCCAGAAACGTGGAGCTGGAACCCAACAGTGCTCTGAACTGCTCACTGAAAGGCAGTATTTCTGTTGGGTTCCTCTCACCCTTTTCTCTCTGTTGATGATACATAGAAATCAAGGAAACTATTTCTCTTTGACTGAAGTTCAGCATTGTGAACATCTCCTTAAGCCCCAAATCAATCTAGAAAAGACATGTTCAATAATCAAATTGCCAAATTAATATATCTTGCAGCACATTTTTAGAAGTTTTTAGTAATACATGCTATTCTTACAGGAAACACAACTCTCTATAATCCCTACTAGCAACTGTCCATTGTTGAAGCTGCATTTAAAGGCCTACATGGCTTCTCTTATGTAAAAGAAATCTTTCAACTGGACCAAGCCTAAAAGCAGGACAAACTGGGAAAAGCAGATTCTACCTTAAAATAATCCAGACTGCCCACTGAACACCTAATGCAGAGATATGCAAGTATGTTTGAGACAATAGAATACAAACTTCCAAATTTAGGTTTGTCATCAAAGCAAAAACAAAAAAAACCCACAAACCAGCAGTGACACTGTGGAAACAAGGATTACTGTTGATCCTCTTAACAATCCAGATTAAAAAAAAAAAAAAAAAAATACCAAAAAAACCCCACTGCTGGCCAACTGCCCAGGAAAAAATCCAACTTCTTTTCATGATGATGTTGAAAAGAAAGGAAGGTTTTGCCTTGAACACCTCTCTCATCTATACATTGAAAGTATCTCCGTCTTTCAAGAAGTTTGCATAAGCATATCAAGATGAGGTGCTTCAGGCACATTTGCCTTCATAGACTTCAGTGGCAAACCAGACCAGTATCAAGAAATTAAAAAAACCCCACAAAATAAAACCCAACACATTATCTATCTATCTATCTAAATTACTATATTTCTTACTCCTTAAAATGTAATCAACTTCTAGCATAGCCCATTTTCAAAATGATGGTCAGCCATCACAAACCAAGGGCTTAAAGACAATTACTCGTCAACACACAAAACAAGATTAGAGTATTAGCCAGACATCATGAAGTTAAAAGTCTTGGATCCCCACTAAGTTTGCAAGGACTTGAAAAACAAAAAAATTGTCATGAATAAATGCAAAGCATGTTAAACTTCTGGCATGGTCCCTGCATGCCAAGCATTCTGATTTACCAGGACTCTTTTGCAAGGCATTTTTTCTTTAACTGGTAATTGTCACTGCTCATCTCCTCCAGCATTTTGCTCCAGTTCTTTGACAGCATGATAGACAATTCTGCCAAACTTTACGTAATCTGTATATACTTTACGGATTTTTACCAAAACAGCTCTGTCAGAAATACACAGAAGAGGTTTAGCTTATTTAACACACTGCATTAGTGGCATCAGTTTACAAAGCAAGAGGGTACTGTGCAAGGCATTTACATTTCTTCTCACAAACTGCAAGTTCAGTAGAAAGGGTTAAAAAAAAAAAAAAAAAAACCAAACGAACAAACAACCAAAAAACAAAAACCACAAAAAAGGCTTATCGATAAGATGTTCTTGGGGCCTCATTCATCTTGTCTGAACTCTTCAAGTGATGTTACTAACTGGTAGCCCCCACAAAAAGTGATCAAATCCAACATTGTAAAAGGATGGGGCGGGGGAAAACACAGTACCAACAAAACTTTACAAAGCAAGTTTCTGGTTAAATGCATAATACACATTAACATTCATTGTAAATCCTGAGGCTTGTTTCAGGCAAAACATGTTTCTCAAGGACAGTGGTAGAGATTTACTTACTATCGTCTGGATTACCCCAATCTTAAACACACTTACCTTAGAGCTTTACTGATAAAAAAGTAAGTTAATTTGAACTCTCATTCAGATTTCCAACAGCTCCAGCAATTGCTTTTTCAAACACATTATATACTGGGAAACAGTTAAAATACTACAGACTTACAGTCTAGATTTCAAGATTAGATTGCCCGAGATGATCAGTGCATTAATAAAGCTAGGAAGTGTCTAAAAAACATGGTAGCTTATTCTGAAATGGCTACTGTGACAGTCCCCTGCCAACTGGGTCTTTCAAAAAAATCTAAAAATATATTTTAAAAATTGAGCTCACAGGCAAAAAGGTTTAGTCTCACAAATATGATGTGCTGCTTAAACCAGACTGGGGGCGGGGAGTGTAGAGAAAGGAATGAGGACAGAGGTGGAGACAAAATGGGGACTGAGAATGATATGGACAAGAAACCTGGCCATGGTACAGCAAGATTTTGGCTAAACAGCTATTGCAAAGCATTAGTATGACACACACAAAAGGATTCTACTGGTAGGAAGAGAATTCCTTTATCATTCATTTTCTAGATTTTACAAGCACTACTTCATCTCAGCTTCACAAAACTGCAATAAAAAAGTGGTGCTGCATCTATAGTAGTACCACTTAAGGTGGCTTCCACTGTATTTATCATTGATTGTGGATGTTTTAATAGCTTCTCTTAGTTTGGCAAAAGAAAAACAAACCAAATTGGTTTTTGTCTTTTATTTATGCTCAAATTTTATAGTGACTGAGGTGCAGACATACAACAATAGCTACTTCAGAAAATATTTCAAAATGCACTGATAAAAGTTACAAGATGTTTTTCAATCAAGTTTTCAGAGGTCATGTAAAACCATATTCACACAACAGTGCTTGAAGTCAAACACTAAGCAGTATTTTTATCTTCTTGTCATCAAAATTGTAAAGGAAGCTACGATAATATCTAAATATAACTACTATGTAAACATAATAGTTGTGGAGGCTATATAAAAATACCTAACTATTCATCTATTAAACATTCTATCTATTAAACATAACAGAAGTTAAATTCACAGTATATTGAGTCATGAATTTATATTATTACATATTGCATATTACATTACCTGATGGTCTTCATGTTTCAATAAGCTAGACAGCGATTCCACACAGATCTCTAATGAAGAATCCTGAGGCTCCATCTTGCCACAGAGTCTGGATACTACAGCCATAGCTGAATGCAAAGTATCTTTATGAACAAGGTGTCCACTGTCACGAATGAATGTCAGTACACAATTCAGTCCTCCAGCTTCAAATACGGCTCCCGACTCACGGGTACAGATTAATTCTAACACCTATGACAAAATGAATTTTAATCAGAATGAAGTACGCACAAAAAGTTACTCATTTGTTTATACCCATCTACAAAACTGGTTAAGAAAACGAAACAAAAGAACAAAAAACCCACTCCACTTCCTTGACACCCAGCTGGGGCCAAAGCCTCCACAACTCTAGTAATAACAGTTTTCTTCAAAAATACAGGAGCGGATACAAGAACATCCCCCAACAGCATGGTCACAGCAGGTGTTCCTAAGACAGCTGGAAAACAGTATCCTTTCCTGGGAGAATTAAGTATCCGGATAACACACAACTAAAAGCCCCAAAAATTCCGAAAGTACTATTACTCCAGTACTCCAGTGATGTACTTTTGAGTAGACTAGAACTAGTAAACAAATGCATCAAGTCTGATGCCATGGTAATCAAGGACGTAAACTATAAGCTATCACATGGCCATGAGTTATGCTTTGAACAATAAATTTTAAGGGTCTTGAAAATTTTTCTGAAAACTTCACAAAGGTGCAGAAGAGCTGTGTCTAGAGCTACTGAGGAGACAGCAGAAAATCTTTTATAGCAGGTAATTTATCTGTACGTGGAGCAATTCTTCATTCCCTTTTTTTGCACGAAATTACCCTTAGCATTCTAGTCACGCAAGACAAACAGTAAAACTTTCTTCTAATATGTTTTGTTTCTTTTTCAATACTTTTTTTAAAAGAATCTCAGATTTGAAGAGCAGCAGACTGACAATAAAGATAAGCAGCATCACTGGCATGCATCATACTCTATGTTTCTGCTTCTCATTTTAATAAAATAAATAGGATTAGCATATGAGGAAACTCTTCAGAAACAAGCCCAAGTTTTCCAGCTCCTTCTTAAAAACAGAAGGATCTTCAGTACACATACCTTCACACACTGCTCAGCCAAATCTCTGCTCGTTCTGTTGTTAAGTTCAACAACTACTAAACGATTACAAAGTGCTTTGATAGCTCCATCTACTCCCACAATCCTCCGGGTGCATTCGGCTGATACATCCAGATAATATGTTATGGCACGAGCTGTTACTTCTAATACATTGTCTGGAGCACTTTCATCAAGAAAAATTTTGCACAGTGCTGGTAAAAAAGTTCGAGGAGGGCACCTGCAGGATAAAAAAACAAAACAAAACAACAAAAAACCTCAAGATTAATGCTTTTCACACTGACATGATTTGCTCACTTAGTTTGTAATTGCTTTAGAGCATTCATTTAGAACACTAGGACACATGCATCTCATACACACTCCAAAATTCCAGTCAGTAATCTGAACAGATGCTGCACTAGGGGAGGAAGCCAGCAAGGCGGGGGGGGGCGGGGGGCGGAATCGTGGAATTTTACAGTCATTCAGGGCAAAATTTATCCTTTGGGGAAATTATTTCAGGAATTAACATCACATAACCAAACTGAATGCATTTTTTCTTAACAAAGCTTCAAGGTTCATGATGATAAATGCCTACTTAACCGTGAAATACTGATACAATGACCAAAGATTTTGGCTTCACTACACAATTTAATTGAGTGGTCCTTCTTCCCTATGTTATAAACATTCTCACTTGTCTTTTTATCCTATTTTAGCTTCTGCCCCTGCACCCCGCCTCATTCTTTTTCCCTAACCACAGTGAGAACATATTCAACTCATTTAGCTTGCTTCCATTACAGTTTCTCTTCATATCCATGTCACAGTAGCTTCTGGCTCTCCTCTTTATTGTTAGCCTCATTTCCATATGCAAAGACAGTCAAGAACATCTCCACGACTTCAAAACACAATAAGCAAGCTGCAACAGTCCTTCTATCCCTCTGACATATTAGGACACAAAACAAAATGGATGGTCATAATAATGCTTTTCACTATTATGGCAGCTGTGGTTAAGACTGATTTGGATCAAAAGTTTTAAGACATATAGCTATACTTTAAGACAATTTATCTTCCAATAGCATACTTACTCCGCAATAAATAACATAATGATTGCTCACTGCAGTGGCAGAAGACTTTCAAGGTGGTGGCGGGGACTTAAATGAAGGGGATATATCCTGTAACAGTACTCAAATTAACTGGATACCTCATCCCTAGATGTAGGAAATGAGACTAAATCTACAGGAAGCAAATATCATAACTTTTCCTTAAACTAGGGTTTTGGTCTGCAAAAGAAAGCCTAAAATTTTTCTAAATTACAAAAATAAATAAATAAAAGCAAGCATGCTTGTGGTGAAGAAGACAGGTGAAGTACTCATTGATGAATCATTCTGAAGACTAAGCCAGAGGTCATTCATATCCCATTTGCTACACACAGTGACTCATGCAAAGGCATCAGATCCTGGGACAGCAAAACGCTAATAGTTTCCTTGAAGATCTGCCCATGTTTTATGAAGTGATTAAATAATACTGCCTGATAAATAAATACATTACCCAATGATCCTTAATAACATAAACTAATAGGAGAAGCTTTGATAAAGCTAAATCACATATTAAATACTTATATTATCCTATCCAGGTTATATTGTCTTTTATTCTTAAGAAATCTGCTATTTAATTCCACATCTTTCTTAAAGAGCTTCCACACTAACTTTGCATTTTAAAGACATTATCCTCTGGAAAAAGTAGCCTGAAATCAGTATTCATTATTTGTTGATCACCATACGATGACACAAGAAGCATTTCATTACATAAAATTTAAAGTGGACAGTGCTATTTGAACAAGTATTTTTCTGTTGAATCTTTTACACTGCATTTTATGCCATACCAGACAGATCACAAACACAGCTATGAACAGTGTTCTTCCAACATCATATTGCAAGAAAGTAAATTTAACTATAAACACAAATAGTAAAAAAAAACCACCAAAACAACAACAAAACCAAACCCAAGTGAACCAAAACCAACCACGTACAACCATGTGGAAGGTCAGGAGCTCTGCTGCCTCCATTGTAACACTAGCAAGCAGAAGTAAACCATTTCTTAGATATCCAAAGAAATCAGCAGAAAAAATCCTCAAGATTTTTGCAGGGAGTTAAAAGCAAATCTAACATTTACATTTTTTCTATGACTTAATGGTTTATAAAAAGACACAGCACAAATGGAACTTGGCAGTATTTCTTTTTATTTTTTTAATGGAAATTTAGAAATTTGAAAGAAATCTATTTCTGTCCTTAAAACACCTGTCCACAAGAGCCAATTACCCAGCAGATACAGCAAAAATACAAAGTTACCAAAGAGGCTATCACTGCTATTTAATTTTTTGCCAGCACACAAACGTCAGCACACTGTGTCAGCAACACTCTTAGAAGAGCACAGCTCACTGGCAAAAAGCGCTTGGGGTTTTTTAAAATGCTTTTTTTGCCAGAACCTCTGGCTACATTAGTCAGAGCCCACACCTTTTCAATTGGAAGGCAAATAGCAACCTCCAATTGCTGTCATGACATTTGTTCTCTGACAGAGGAATGACTTCCAGTCCTCCAATAAGGTAACCAAGTTGTATCACAAGATTTCAGGAAGAAACTGTAGATTCGTCATGCACTTCACCTGTGGGAATTACTTGGTTCTCAAAATAAACAGCTACCCAGACTTCAACAGCTTTGTAGACTATGGAAAGTAACGCACATTGAATTCCTATAAAAGCAGCAATGGTAAGAACTTCACTTGTTCTGAAAAAAATAAATTATTTATCCTTTCTGAAAATAGCAACTGATCTAATTTTAACAAGAGTTTTCACAGAAAATTCTTTCAAGCTACTTCAACCTCTGAGCTGTACGTACTTGTTGCTTGTTTCTTTTAACAGTTTGGGGGTTGGTTCTTGGGTTTTTTTGTTTGGTTTGGTTTTTATTTTTGTTGGTTATGGCTAGCAACTGGGAATTTAAGAGCTGGACTGCACCATGTAGAAGAGGCAGCAGAAACATTTTGTAAAGATGTATTAAGGACAATAATTAAGACTGAAGAAAATAGGAAGGGGGAAAAGAGCAATACTGAAGTTTTAGTTTAAGTGTTTTTTTTCCCCTTCTTTTCCTGCAGCAAATAAAAAAACAACACATAGGAAATCACAGGCTTGAAAGTAAAATAAAAAATTTAGAAGTAATAGAAATGTCAACTTCATTTTTCTTACACTGTTATCAGGAACATGGCAAAAATATCAAACCAGAATTTTTGTCCTGGTCTCCAAAACAGCAAACGAGAACTGCTTATTATTTTAGCACACAGCTAAAATTTAATGTACAGCTGGGTCATCTTCTTCCCCATCATGTCTCTCCCAACTCAAGCAATTTGATTCCAATTCCACACAATACAGTAATACAAATAAAGTTATTACCCCTAAAGTCATACCAGGCAATGAAATGTGTGCGCAGAAGTATTTCTGAGGAAACCAAACAGACAGACCAAGATTCTAGCCGCCTTGAGTCTCTGCCAGCAAGACTGTCAAAAAGTGGTTTTATTATTTATTGTTTTATAAATACTGCGTTAATAATCTATCATGTACGGCTACTACTTTTTCAAAGAGGTCACAGCTGGCAAGAGACCTGACCTGTTTTTTTAAGACACAAAGGATGACAGCAACACTGACATTGACTTTGAAAATTACGTCATCAGTTGTGCTCTCAGATTCAAAAAGACAGATTTGGCCAATGTGCCTACATAGGACTGCTATGCTGTCTTGTTCACAATACACCAATGTGCCTAGATAGGACCGCTATGCCATCTTGTCCACTGCTCTGTAATATTATTCCAGGGCAATACATAGTTATACTTTGTTCTTAGCAGCAGAGTTCTTTACCATTTTGAACTTGTAATGGTATCAAAAAAACAAACAAAAACAAAAACAAACAAAAAAAAAAGTTTTGTATGCCAGCCCAGTATACAAGGTTCTGCACTACTCATATATAACAGCCTCTTCCTGGTCAGTTACAGACTTTATGAGAACACAATTACAAAGTTGTATTTGCATGCATTTCTGAAATACATCTTCAAGGAGCCACGCCCAAGCCTCTTCACGTAGTCTCTCTCTGTGGGTGTCCAGAGTTTGAGACAAGACAAAAAAAATTATCAATATTTCCTAGATTTTAAACAGTATTCTGATTGTGCAGATTCTTATGATTAGGATGGTAAATTTCTGTGCTTAACGAAGTGAAACAACCTAGCAGCAGGAGCTTCTTGCGGACAAATGTAATTGACTGTTCTTCGTTCACATCACATAAGAGAGCAGGCAGGAAACACTGCCTTCCCACCTTAACTCATTGCAGTCTTGTGATCATTAGATACGTAAGACCAAGACTGAGCCTCACACATTACAAGCTCTGAACTTCTCACCGCATTGTCTTCTATCCAGAAAATTTCCTAATAATATTTAGCACCTCCTTCTAACCTACTCCCTGCAATATGCAAGTCATTAGTATTTGTCATACTGTAGCATCTGAGGGCTCTTGTGGCAGGTCAGAATCTCCCTGCACTTCCAGAGCAGAACAACAGATTCCATCCTAGAAAAACTAAAGTATAATTGTACAATATCATTATTGTACAGATATAGACAAGAGAATGCAAATTAATCTTCCCACATTATTATACAGATAAATTCAGATTCTTTTTGCTTGCTGAAGTCTGCTTGGGCCTTAGCAGTCCCTATGGTTCCTGCTAGCAAGGGAACAGAAAGTACCAGTTCTGTCACTCGCACGCAGCCTGTTGAGCCTGTAACAGCAGAGAAGGGCAGCACACCAACACATTCCCAGTGCTCCAGCCATAGTCTTCTCAAACAGGTGGTTAGAATAATGATAGCATAAAATTTTACAGATGTCACTTTGAGGAACGTCAGTCATTTTGCTGTAAGTAACTTTTCTATCAATGACTGTGTTACAAACAGAAGTACACAGGTCAGGTTTATAGAGATCACCTTCTAATCCCCAAATCCACACTAAGCTATCTACACAGCGGTCTCATGGTTGAAACTACGAGAATCTGCTCTACACCCTTCAGGGACAAGAACTTGCATGTGTGAGTAGTGGCAGAGAAAGGACTGGAAGGGGTAAATGGGAACACCAGCACACGATGGGATACAACACTGCCAAAGGCATACAGTGAGTGTGCAGAGAACGCCCCTCCCAGAAATCCACTTCTGTCCCAAGTGGATTTCTGTGTGCTGGCATTTGAACACTAAGAAAAAGGGAAAAACTTGCCCTTGCTTAGTGGATGGTCTTCATAGCTCAAAATTGCGCAAATAGTCTTTCTAAGTAGCCCTCAAGTCTTTACTCAATCCAATCTTAAGTAAAAGCACCTTCTTACTGAAGTGTAAGCAAAGGGAGCACAGGGAAGAGAAATCCACTGCTCACCTGGAAGCAATTCTAGCAACCACGTCCTGAGAAGAGCACCTTCTGAGACCAGCGCTTCTTTTCAATGAAACACCAAGTAAGCAAATACAATCAACACCAGCAGGAACCAAACAGTAAGTCAGATGAGCCATGTTAGGTATGTGTCACTATTACACCTTAATTCCCAGGTAAATCCCTACTGGCTTCCTTAAGAAGACCAAAATAGATCAAAGGGGCCTAAAACTGTCTCAAATATTTGCTGCAGAAGATTAGGTTTCATCAGTAATACAGACCCTAATGCTAAATGCCCAGCCAAGACTGTGCTCAAAACTAAAATGTACTTTGACCAGTAGTGAAGCAAAGCACTTCAAGAGTATCATACCACAGCGGCTGCACATCAGACTCACCTTTAGAAAACTGTCTAAATAGGAAAACCAAGACTGCCAAAATTTCTCAGGACAGCATGGAGGCTGAGGGAGGAACTATGGCACCAAATGAACAGATGTGACAGGACAGGATGACTAGTTTTTAGTACACTGCCTTCTACTGGCAGATGATGCTTTTGATTTCCAAGGGGAAAGAATAGAAACCTTTCCTCATTGTAGGACTTGATTCCCATGGAGGTGAAAAAAGCAAAATGAATAATTTCTAAACTTAAAAGCAACGTGGTGAAAACAGTTTTGATATTGCAATGTTTTATCTAGATCATATATTAACTAAAAGAAGTAATATATATCAGAAAAAAAGAAATTACGACCAAAAAAAATAAAGCTGCTTTATCCTCAAAGTTGGGGGGG
>NW_009912018.1:71419-73819 GCF_000696875.1 Nestor notabilis
GTCACAATTACCTGTTTGCAGTGGAACAAGGGAGAAGATAGTGGTGAGTCTGCTCTAACACAGGAAAAAAAAAAATCTATTAAATATGCTTTACTTTTTCAAAATTAAAAAAAAAATAAACCAAAAAAAACCCAAAAACAAAAACAATGGGAGCTAATAGGTAGCTCCAAAGTTCAAATTTCTATTTAGGCACTTTTCCTAATGAATATAAAAATTAAAGGAATTTTTTTTGGATTTTCTTTTCTAAGAAGCTATATCAATATCACATTGGGCACTTCCTAAAAATACTTTAAGAGAGTGATTAGGGACTGACTTAGTGAATTAATGAGGTTATTCTGTGTTATTCTTTAGGGCAAGACTGACTACAGTGAGTTAATGAGGTTACTCTGTGACCAATGCTACAGCTCTTGCCAATTACTTTAAGTCTCTCAGTTCTGGATGTTCACGCAACTTCATTCCTGTACTCCCAGGATAAGAGCTTCTGCTACTTATTATTTTGTGAAACCCACCAATGGAAGACAGGTTTGTAAATAACAGTTTTCAAAAAGTCTGAAATAAGTACTATTCAGTATCAGTATTTAGCCTTTACACTCTAATCTATTAGAATATAAAGCAGTAGAACATTCTGTACTAACATCAAGAACTAAACCACATTAAGTGCTTATTCTGTATAACTCCTATTAAAAGTCAAATCCATACTTTCAGTGTTAAAATTAGTTTATTGGATTGTAACCACCATGATACACAAATTCTTTAATATATGTTCTTCCTCTGCAAAAGTTTAGCTGATCTAAAACCACCTAAATACCACAATCACATTGATGTCAAGAAAGAGTAAGAAAATGTACCAATATCATTACATTACTTCAGCATTTACAGCATTATAATCAGCATAACTTCATATGCTGAACCACTTCTGACTTCTTCCTCCCTCCCCCACTCCCTCTGTAGGCACAGAGGTATCCATAGGGATACAAAATTCTTAAATAGCTACAGCAGTAAGCTCCTGCCAGAGCTAAGCCCTTAAACGCAAATGAAGTGACTCAGCTGATTTTACAGCCTGCCAGTGTAAAAAGACACCAAGAAAGTAAAAATAGGCACTATAAACTCATTTATGTAATTACATTTCATATTTTAAGTGCACGTAAAAGCCTTAGCTAAAGCAGCAACAATAATGGCAGTTTAAAACTACAGTTGTGTTTAAACAAAACCCAAAAGGAGGAAAAAAAATAAAGACAACCCTGCTTCACCCCCAAAATGGTTAACACAACCACTGCTAGCACTAGGGTGTGTTACCCAATTCTAGATAGGTGCGGAGGCCCTGCCATGTGACAAGGCCTTGGGCTTCATGTGACTTGTGGCCGAAAACCAAGCTCAGCTGCCTGCCAGAACTTGCGCTGGATCTTTAATGCATACCATCTGCTGAGACCAGTTAAACGCAGGAAAATAAGGAATTATATGTGCCTACACTATTTAATGATTAATATATAATAATCTTAAATAAGTAAAAATTAAAATACTGAAGTTAAACCTCACTAGTAATCGTTTTTGAGAAAAAATGTAGGGGTTATATTTACAACAATGTGCCACACAACTTTAAAGTTTCAAAGAACACACATCCTGCACAACTGAGTTGTTCTTAAAGCAATAGTAATTCCACCTTATTTTTGATTAATGATTGTTTCTCCTTTCCGCAATTCTTTCTATGGCAGGAGATCCCAGACGTTCCCTCACCTTTCCTTTGCTGAAATACCGTTTTCTTTCCACATATTTACCAGAAAAATCAGCAGAGTAATCCAGATCATCCACAAGAGAACTGCCCACACCCCTGCACTACCTATACGTATTCTTCAGGACCCATTTCCAAAACATACAGCACTGTTTCCTTCCAATGCTGCTACACAACAAATAAAGGCCAGAAAATACCCACTTGTAAGACTTTAGAGATACCAAACTGTACTTTCAAGGTACAAAGAAGGCACAAGCAAAAATTAATCTCTAATTTAGGAACTTTCACCACAATTAGGAAATATTAAACTTTTACAACTCTGAATCTCTACTCCTAACTGCAATCACAACTCAGGCAATAAAATAAAGCTAGAGAATTAACAACTCCATCCTGCATCTACTCCAGCAGAAACTCTGTACTATTAGAAATTAAAATAAACTAATTTAGAATTCAAATTTGACATTTAGAAACACTTTTCAAACATCCATTTTGCTAAATAAAGGTCAGATAGCTGAGCCTTTTTCTCAGAGCTCACTGTTAGGATGGAAAACATCACCTAAGTATTCAGCTACACATTCAACAAATACCAGTTGTGTAAAATGAAACAAAAGTACAACATCTTTGTTCAACAGTGCGATTCAGGCACTCTCAGCAAGTTTGCCGATGACACC
>NW_009912019.1:0-240 GCF_000696875.1 Nestor notabilis
CCCCCGTCCCATTCCCCTTCATTTCCCCCCACTCCAGGGCTCCCGCCTCGGTTCCCTCCGTGGCCGGTCACCGGTTGGAAGTGTCCTCCCCTCCGGGTGACTGAGGCGCTTTGGGCCGCGCTGCTTCCCCCGGCTCTATGAGGGGTGTCCGGCCCCTCACGCAGCCCCGGGCCTGGTGGGCACCGAACTTGACCAACTCGTCCGAAATCGGCGGGGTCTAGTTTAAACACGTAGCTTTAG
>NW_009912019.1:340-624 GCF_000696875.1 Nestor notabilis
GTGCAAGGGCAAGTTGGACCGAGGGGCTTGGAGCAACCTGCTCTAGTGGAAGGTGTCCCTGCCCGTGGCAGGGCTTGGAACTGAATGAGCTTTAAGGTCCCTTCCAACCCAAACCATGCTATGAAAGCAGGCTGGGTTGTACCCCGGAATGCAGACACATTGGGGTGTGTACCCCTCTGAGGGCTGCTGTGCCCCCAGACTGGCCTGGGATGGGAGGAGAGGGCGAGGAGCTGGTTCAGCCCAGTCTTTGGGAAGGGGAAAAGCCATTTTGGTATGAAAGAGTG
>NW_009912019.1:661-1006 GCF_000696875.1 Nestor notabilis
TAAAAATAGCTGTGCAGTGAAGGTGTAAAAATAAGGTGTAAATTAAACCCACACTTGTTTATTGCTTGAAAAGGCCCAGTGTAAGGGGGAAGAGGAGGAAGAGGGAGGAGAGCCACAAAAACTAGAAGGAAAAGAAAAGAAAAATATACCCCCACAAAGCTAACTGTGGCTTGGGACAGTATGAGAATGTATCTGAACTTACATCAGTCCCACTAAATGAAATACCCTTTTTTAGGGCTGATAATTATTTGATATGCAGTTTAATGGATGAAATGGTACTAGAACTTGGTTGTGTCTGTAGTAAAAAATGATGGTGAGGCTGGTCACTGCAGGTAGGGTTCAGCA
>NW_009912019.1:1037-20185 GCF_000696875.1 Nestor notabilis
GAGAAAATAGGGAAAATATTAAAGGCATAAATCCTGATACAAAATCTAAGTGTGACACACATGCAGGATTTTTGCATAAGAGATGGAGATGAAGAAGAGATGGATGGTCTGTGTCTTACGTGTTTCATAGCCATATTTCTGCTGAGGAATTCCTACTAAGAATTTAGATCCCAACAGAAAATCTTTAAGTATTTATATATAGCCATCGGAATGCCATCTGAGAAATACGTGATTCAATAGTTTAATTGATTTCAGTACAAATTAATACTTTGAAAAAGTTACAAAACTAAATGACACAGATGCAGAATCCTCATCCTAGGTTATATTTTCTTTATATTTCTAATAGCTGGGTTCTGAGCCGTAAAAACATAGATATCCCATGTAAAATCTTCTATTTTTAATATCAGGCTTTCTTTGCTGATCTTCTGAGTGCCTTTCATCCAAAAAAATCTTTTCTCTTCATTGTGATTAAACGCACAGTTCAGACATGTTTCTGGAGCATATTAGCCAACCTGGCTTGGCTATTTATTAGTTCTTTATGGTGACATTTATTTCTATCAACATAGTTCATGATAGCCTATTATATCCCCTAGACACAAAGCTGTTGGAGCGCTGCACCTTTCTCTTGGAAAGATCTGATGTAACTGATGTGAATTTGATGTTTCTCTGCTGGTTGGCCAAACTACAGTCAGATAAGAAATCTTTATGGTATAAATATTGACTGATTACAAAGCAGCTGGAACACTATCAATACCTTGCAGTGATATAATTCTCTATAGACTCAACCAGATCATGAATTGATAAAGGCTCTATCATATACAAGTGAGCCCAGATTACCTATACTAGAAGCAAGCAAAAAGCCATCATGAATGTAGCCCAAACAGAAAAACCAAAGTCTAAGATTAATTAAAACAATATCTTGTCATAAATACTTAATAACAGGCTGTGCTTTTATGGAATGCTTCCTTGGAAGATCTCGAAGCATTGGATAAATGTGAGTTGATGCATTCTTTAAGATTAGTTGGCAATATGCGAGGCTTGCTCTACCCGCTATTAAAATGCAGCCACTTCTAGACTGAACTGCATCATTAATTCTGTGCTGCCGGTGTTCATGGAGGTTCTCAGGCACCCCAGGCAAAAGTTATGACTGGCTGGGAGTGCAGTAAAGATACCATCGTGTAACAAGTTGTGATGTTTCCAAGCTTCTCTCTAAACAAGCGAATTGGTGGCAACATTACTCTGCTGTGACTGTTTCACGCTCCTCAAGGGGTGTGTGGTAACCATGCAAACCATCTCATACTTAGCACCCCGTGCTGCACGCTTTACCATTACTCCAGAGACAAGATTCTGTGTGTTGGAGAGGTGAAGTGAGGGAAGATGGATGTTAACAGAGAGGTATGCTGGGACCCAGGTGACCCAGAGCTGAATGTTTCTTGAGGAAAATAAGGTTATCGTTTCTAAAAAGCAGTAATATTAGTAACAAGAATAGTAAGATGTCATCAGATTTGATCTTTTAAAAATTCATTTCAATTCTCAGCATGTAAACAGCTCACAAAACCCATATGCGTAACGTTATGTGTCTGCAGTTGAGACAAAAAATGGTTAAAACCAGACAGACAATCCAAACCTAAATTCAAGCTCCCCTGGCTCACCAGTGTAGCATCAGTGTATTGGCACAGAGGACTGGGGACACATCCTCGTCAAGCCTTCTCCGGGCTTCTCTCCACAGTGTTGCTATAGGAGGCAATCAGTGTAAACTCACAATCACAAACCATGGAGTGGTTTGGGTTGGAAGGGATCTTAAAGCTCATCCAGCTCCAACCCCCTGCCACAGGCAGGGGCACCCTCCACTAGACCAGGGTGCTCCAAGCCCCTGTGTCCAACCTGGCCTTGACCACGGCCTTCTCTGAGCACCCTGTGCCAGCACCTCAGCACCCTCACAGGGAAGAACGTCTTCCTAATGTCTAATGTAAATCTCCCCTCTGTCAGTTTAAAGCCATTCCCCCTTGTCCTGTCACTACTTGCTCTTATCAAAAGTCCCTCTCCAGCACTCTTGTAGGCCCCCTTTAGGTACTGAAGACAAGCACTGCAGCTGTGCCTCAAGGGTGAACACTTTATAGTCTGATGAAGTTGAGATACCTTAATCTCCTGGATGTCTGGTGAAAAAGTAGGTGTTGTAGTGGGCCAGGTGGCAATAAGACTGCAGAATGTCCTGCAGATGGGTGGGCCTTCATTAGCGCTGTGTAGCTGTTAAAACCAAAGTAGTCTGGCCTGTGACTTCCTCAAGTCTTGAAAAGAGTGCCTATAGTTGCCAGGTCCTTGATAAGCAAGCATGAACAGAGAACTTGATTGTGAAATAGCCATGTCTCAGTGCTGCCAAGACTGAAGCTGGACCTTCTGATGGACAGAAGCCAGTGGTCTTTTTGTGAAGCCTTTGTGGTTACACTGCATGTGGATGCTGCTGTGGGAATTATATGCTGGAGCTTTGATCAGTATCCTGAGAGTTTTATGAGAGTCAGTCCTGGAGGAGTCCCAACATGTGGCTCATGGCCACCAAATTCCCAGCTGAGAGCAGAAGGCATTTATGTTGCAGTCACTAGCTGACTTTCAAGGACCTGTGATATGAGATTTTATAATGGGAGTTTTTCCCTTTGTTGGGTTTCCACAGTGGATAAACAAGCTGTATTTAAACAATCTGTAGGTATGGGTGTTTTTAGTTATGCGCTAAAGGGTAAGGGAAATGCTATCAGGTCAAACTGGTTGGTTGGCTGTATGACTTTGCCCTGCTGTAGTAGAATAATTCTTTCTTCTCTCTGTCTTGTTACTAGTATTTAAATTGCTCTTATACGGTCAATGGCAAATTAGAGATCCTGCAAAAGGAAAGGATGTTGCTTCTCTGTTAGTGTTCTGAGGACTGGGCACAGTTTGCTTCTCACTTTGGAAAGGGAGAAAACCTGCAAAGTGAACGCCAGTGACACACCCACAATAACTGGGGGTTCATCTCTTAAATGCACCCCACTCTCAGGCCTGGATCCTTTCTGAAGCAGTCTCCTGAAGTATCGTACAAGCATGTTGAGGGACAAAAATAGACCCAAACACAAAGCAAATTAGAAATCTTATTAACAAAGACAGTAAGGAGCCAAGCAGAGCTACTGCTCACTAACGGTCCCTGGGGCAGGCAGAGCCCTGCAGTCTGCGCTCCAGTGCACCACTGTAAATCCAGCATTGCTCCATGTGTTGTCTGAAAGCAGAGTTTGGTTCAAGGAGACCAGCTTTCTCCTAACAGAAAAGATGAATTAATTCTGTTTATGTGGAGGAAGATTAGAGTTATTGGATCACAGATTTGACTATCATTAACGGATGCATTGTGTCAGCAACATCAGTGCGTAGGGACAGAACAAGGGAGAATGGCTTTAAACTGACAGAGGGGAGATTTACATTAGACGTTAGGAAGAAGTTCTTTCCTGTGAAGGTGCTGAGGCGCTGGCACAGGGTGCCCAGAGAAGCTGTGGCTGCTCCATCCCTGGCATTGTTCAAGGCCACGTTGGACGAGGCTTAGAGCAACCTGCTGTAGTGGAAAGAGCTTTAAGGTCTCTTCCAACACAAACCAGTCTGTTATTCTATGAAACTGGGGCTCAGGAGCCCTGCTTCTTCACAGAGACAAGTGTACCTCTGTTCAGAGGAACACTCTATTAGGTACCCCTTGTGACCCATGTAGTCTCTGTTCTGATAAGACTGTCATGGCATTGAGACGTCATAAATTGTTTCATCTCGCAGATGTCAGTCAACCACATGAGGCTGGGTTTGACTCTGTGGGCTCTTCCTGGTGCAAATCAGAGCTACACTTATTCCTGATGCAGTACATGGGTATATCCTACCCTCAAGACTTCAGACTATTTTTGTTACAGGCTTCAGATGGAGATGAAGTAATGCTGATGTGGATTCTTTGTGCCAATCTGGTGGAAATCCTGCACTGATTCCAGTGGGAGCAATAGTCACCTCATTTATTAATTCATTTTGTTACATGGGTTTGTTGAAACTACAGGAATTCTTATTCTTTCCATAAATTTCTATTGGCCTCAGACTTTTAATGGTGGCATTGGCAGCTGAGTTATGCTATGTCTTGAAAGTACGTGATGCTACCAAGGTCACCAATAAGTGCTAGAATTTACCTGTGACTGCTACAGGTTGACAAAGATACTAACCTGCAGTGAAACCTGCAATAGTGTCAGGCAGCTGCATCGTGTAAGATTAAGAAAGCACCCTGACTGAAATACATTTCTACTCATCTTCTAACACCAACTGCTTGTCAAATGGAAGTCCTTTGCTCTGTACTGTACCCTGTTGATAACTCTCTGCCACTGAAATAATGTTCTTTGTCTTTGTGTTCTTCTTCCCATCATTAAGTTTTTTGGTGGGAATAGACCCGACTGACAAAATTTAGAGGCAGATTTTAATTTACTTCCGAACATCTCCAAAAATCTATAGGGAAGAAAAAGAGTGACTTAGTTTGGTCCTTGCTCGGTTCATTTCATACTGTCTGTATTTTTTTCCTCATTTCTTTTCTGTCATTGAAACAGACGTATATTATTCATCTAGCATTCCTAGTTATTTGATTTAAGCAGTCCTTTCCAACATGAACTAATTATTGATCACAGGCGTTATATGATGCTTCTGGATATCCACTTGTTGTAGACATGGGGGCAGGATGAAGTTTCTAGGAGTTAACTCTTGTGACATTTAGTCTCCTGGATTATTCAGTCCTCGTATACCATGGTTCAGGAGATTGTGCTTGGAAATGCCCAAGTCTTGCTGTTTGTGTTTTCCAGGCTCATTCCTACATGTCACCAATATAGTCTCCTTTTTTCCCCTCTTTCCCACTAGTCACAACCTCCTTGCCCAACCAGTCCCAGTGTCTCCACAGGATGACGTATTTTTCTCTTTCTGCCTTGTCTCATAGTTTCTAGTACCAGCCTTATTCAAACAGTGTCAGATTCTTGCTGTCTGCAAGCACACATAGCCATGTAAGGTCCCTATTGCAGTCAGCAGGGGCAGATCCTCAGACCTTCCAGGAATGATCCAATCTGCTTAAGTTGAGCATCTATTTCTCTGGTTAAGACTGGGAGGAAACAATAGGAAGTATTTGCTATCTTGATGCATTTGGCATCCTTTCTGCTTCTCCCTTTTTGGAGGACAAACATTTAATGGTTTAGTACATTTCACACAAAGTAGAACCAAGTACCTGTGTGTCTCTGCCGGAGACTATTATTTAAAAGCTGAATACTGTTACCACCACATAAGATGAAATTTGTCATGCTGTGATCATGAGGGACTTGGGCAGAGTTCAGAACCCTAAAATAAACCACAGCAGAACTGCAGGTGGGAGAGAGACACCAATCTCCATAGAGGAGCACCAATGAGCAGCAACAGGCAGCTAAAATGATGCAATAAGGAAATATGCTGTCTGTGTAGTGAAGCACCTCTAAATTTAGGTGCCTGAAAGATTAAGCAATCCTGGAAAGTAAACAGGAATGGATTAGTGGGCAGATCTTGGTGGGTTTAGGTTATCTGTGTTAAAACAGTGTTTGGACAGACCAGATTCCCTTCTTTGTACACTTGGATTGACCCCCTCAAAGTCATTATTCTTGGACATGCTTTCTAGTGAGCTGAGACTGGAGGCTTTTGTGTACAGACTGTTTCAGATTATGTCTGAGGGAGTCAAATTATGACTCTCCTGTGACTTGAGAACATCAGTCTATCAGGTAAACTGCTGCTCTGCCTTAAATGAAATTACTCCACAGATCAGACTTTTTGCCACTTTAATACTTTTTATTTCTCAATAAAAGCTGGTTCAGACAGGATTAAATGTTACGTCTTGTAAAACAGCCTTTGCAGAAAGCTGTGAAATAGAAAAGCATATGCTGTTCCCCTTTCTGGAGATTTGCTTGAATCGTGATGCTGACAGAGGTTTGATTTGCCAGCATACATAGATTTTCATCCTGGAGAAAGGTACCCATCTATTTGACAAGCTGTGAGGAATGAAGTCCTGTATTTGCCATCACCAGAACCGTGGAAATGCATGCTTCAAGTATGAGTTAGAAGTCAAGGAATAGGAGGCGTTCAGTCCTTGTTTCTCTGCTACAGTTGCCTGTACCTTTGTTGTCTCAGTTGGATGTAAATCAGCAGCTCCTGTGAGATGGGTCACAGTGGTTACACACTGAAGAGGTGTAAGCCATAAGCACTGCTGGCTAGCTCAGGGATTTCCAGTGGGATGAGGAGTCTTACGTGTGGAGCATAAGAAGTTTTATGTTTTCTTAAACATGGCTGCTTGGGTTCTGGTCCATGTTGAAGGCTGTTATCCAGCACTTTGTGGGACAACAGTAGGTCTATGATCTGTTCCAAGATGTAGGTATCATCAGGTGTTTTAACAGTTTCAACCAGACTTGCTGAGAACAGATAAAGGGTTTTGTCTGAGGAACACTTCCTTGAGATCACTGATGGGCTGGGAAATGAAAGGGTCTCAGGTTGGTTTTTTGTTGTTGGGTTTTCCTATGTAACCCAGTGGACTTCAAACTTTCCAGGGCAGATGGGACTTGGAGAGCAGTCATCCTGTGAGCTACAGGGAATCTCTCTTTGGTGTGTAAAAGCCTATGTAGAACTTACGTCCACACTAGAGACTGGGCTCTTCACAAATGCTTCAGCAGGTCTTGTCTTATGTTCAAGAGGGAGAAGTTTTACCTATGCACTGTCAAGAAGTTACTGCATCTTGAACTTTCTCTGGTGCTGTCAAGTCTTTCTCTTATGAGCAAGTAGGGGACTTAATTTTCTGAGACTGTTCTGGCTCATTTGTAAATACTACATGGACATACAAATTGTAGCAATGTTCCGTGGCTATTAGGAATTGAGACAGGAGAAAAAATGGTATTTTTAAGCTTGTTCAGCAAAAGAAGAAATTGCAAAGCTTCACTTGAATCATAATGCACCCGACTAATGTTGGCAAGAGTTGGCAATATAAAAGTGCAGATTGTCATAATCAAGAAGGGAAAAATGGCAGAAGCTGCATCTCAGGCAGTGGGAGCTGATATTACCAGGATGCAGAGGGACTGAATGTCCTGTTGTAAGTGGACTCAGGGAAGGGTGTGTGGGGAGGGAGGCTGGTTCCTCATTTGTTTTACCAGTTCACCTAACTGTAAAAGAGTTCTTGTGCTATTTCTGCACTATGAGTCTAAACCGCTGTTTGTGAAGATATATTTGTTTTCTTCCTGAATCCATCTACTTCTTTCCTACCTCTCCTGTTGGAGCTGGAAGATTACTTTAAATTATTTCTTGTCACAGAAAAACACCTGCTTAAATTCCTTTTAATCTAGATTGGGATTAATGTTGCATTTGCTGATCTCCTTGTGAGTTTTCTTGCCCGTACAGAGTGTAGCTGGTGCATTCGTTTGGAGAGGTGAGTCAAGTGCAATGGGGACCAGGCAGGAAGCATTCCTTAAGCCCTGAAAAGGCATGTTTACAGTGGAAATGATTACATTTCTGAATTTCTGAGGCAAAGCGGTGCAACAGTAGGTAGATTCTGGAGAGAGGACTATGGTGAGCTCAGGGAAAGAAAAGCATACCTGCTTTTGGCTTTCAAAGGCCGAGGGAGAGGGGGAAGTCTGCAGTTTTCCACTCTTGACTAAAACTGCCTCACTAATCATTAAGCTGACTTTCCCCCCTTTTCAGTGCTAAAGAGAGGTCTAAGGGTCTACACTGAGGAAACATGCACTGGGCTTTCTGTCATGAATAACTGGCAAAAATCTCACTCCAGCATATGATTCTTCAGGGCTCCCTAGGGATGCTGGCTGAGCCAGCTGGAATACTTATTGATGACGTGATTGTAGAGAACAGCCCAGTCATGTCATCAGAGATTCAATCCCATGATCCCTGAGCATCCTAGTGCTTTATCTGCAAGGCCAGTATACATCCAAAGTTTCTATTGTCTTATGAAACCCTTCCTGTAGTTACTTGAGAACCTCTGCCCCTGTGCGCTTCCTTTTTGAACAGACTTCTATATTGGGCTTTACTGTATTTAAAAGAGCATTTCTAATGTCCAATTAAACTACATGCTCAACAGATTTAAGTATGATTCTCCATCTAGTCACTATCATTAATGAAGTCACCATTTCCTGAGTGGTTCTTGTGTGTCCTTAATTAGCACCTCCCTTCTGTATCCACCCCCTCGCTGGGGAAGTCAAGCTGTGGGTTTCTTCCTGGTTCTTGGATCCCTCCTAAACCTCAGTATGCACTATTACCTCTCCAGACCACCAGCTCCTTTTCTTCTGTGGTCTCTCTGGTTTCTTAATTCTCGGAGACAGTGTCCACATCCCTCTTACTCAACTACCAACAGACAGCGCTGTGGACAGTAGTATCCCCAAAGGTACATGCTGTCTTTTGAGACAGCTGCTTTGCACATAAAGGATTAAAATGGCTGCAACTGTGTGAAGATTTGCCCCATGAGATGCTGGATCCTCCTGAGTTTCATCTTCCTGTGGCATATTCAGCAAGGGCTTTTACTGAGGCCAGGCAGGGCTTATTTCATTCAGATGCCCCTGTGAAACTGGCAGGGTGAAGCACAATGAACCTCGCTCCTTTGATTCGTATGCTGCTGTATTATCTTATTTGTTTTAGTTAATGGCTTGAGTTTTATTTTCCTGAGACAAATCCCATCTGGCCCTGATGTTTTGTCAGCCTTGTGACATTCTGAAGAATTTTGTAACTATTCTTGGCATGAGCTCAATTTCTGACAGTATTTCTGCTTTCTTCCTTAGAAAATGTATGGCTGTTCCTGGCATCTTCTCTGCATTCCCCATTCCTTATAAACATTACACAGAAACTTGTTTTATTGGCGTCTGCTGCTTCTGTGTATAATTTACCTTCTGAGGGGCTGTGCCCTCAAACATGCCATGTTCTCCAGCTATCTATAATTCTTCTTCATCAGAGGAAGCATTTGTGTGACAGGTCTGTCAGTCTCCAAATGCTGCTTTGCTCACTGGCTTCCCATGCTCTTCTGATTTCTTTTTCCCTTGTTATAGGTTTGTACTTGCATCTAGTGGTCTGTCTGGGGTTTTAATCCCAAATTGCCTTCTAGCACGCAGAAGGGGAATAGTTGTGATTGTAAGCTTTGCAGTTAGGCTGCAGATGCCATGTAATGTTCTAGCTGAAACACAATGGAATTAGTCCTTTATCTCTCCAAGACAGATGGAGCTAATCCTAAAAATCCTTAAAATGCTTTCAGATCATCTTGGAGTAGAAAACAGGCCTTCGTGGGAAGGTCAACAGAAGATCTGATCGCTTTATATAGTTATTTATGCAAAGAGGTACAACCCAAGTGTGGGTAAAGCTTTTCAGCCTTGTTGACACTAGCCATCTAGTTGTGACTTTCTTAGGATGACCTATTTGATGTCTGTCTTGCTCATGAATGGGAAGTTAAACTTTCCAAGACAGAACAGAAATTCCAGGTTCTGATTGGCAAGTCCCAAATCTCTTTGCTCTATTTTCATTAATTCACGAATTCCCAAGGGTGCTTCTGTATTTCTGAATCTGTTCACTGCTGTGCCCCAGGCTCCATTTGCTCTATAAATTGAATTCATACTCATGGAGCTCTTTGGCCAGTTCCCAACCTTTAATCTTCTTGAGATATTCATAGGATCACAGAATGGTTTGGGTTGGAAGGGATCTTAAAGCTCATCCAGTTCCAACCCCCTGCCATGGGCAGGGACACCTTCCACTAGAGCAGGTTGCTCCAATCCCCTGTGTCCAACCTGGCCTTGAACACTGCCAGGGATGGGGCAGCCACAGCTTCTCTGGGCACCCTGTGCCAGCGCCTCAGCACCCTCATAGTGAAGAATTTGTTCCTAATGTCTATATCCTAATAATCTAAATCTCCCCTCTTTCATTTTAAAACCATTCCCCCTTGTCCTATCACCACATGCCCTTGTAAAAGTCCCTCTCCAGATTTCTTGTAGGTCCCCTTTAGGTATTAAAAGACTCTTATAGGGTCTCCCCTGAGCCTTGAGATAGTCTTCTCTCTGTCTCCATAGTCTATTGTCAATATGCCTTCTGTTTGTCAGCAAAGCTTTCCAACTTATCTATTTCTGTGCACATACAAAGGTATTGACATTACCCACTCACATACTGCATGCTTCCGCTATGATGGTTGAACTCTCTCCATGAATATTCACCAGTGACCCCAATTTCATGGAGAAGTAAAAATCTAGGAAGTTGCAGGCTGTGTGCCTGAAAGATTTAGGCAGTGAACAGGCCTCACAATTGGGAGCTATTACAGTGCTGTAGAAGTCTGTCACTACTGTCAGGGACAGAAGTGATTTGATATCTTTGTCAGCCTAGCAACATGACAATCCTTCAGGAGAGTTTTAAAGACTTCCCCCATATTTCCCCGTGTCAATAGATCTGTTACCATTTGGAGCTTGCTAGCCTTTCTATGGCAGGAGAGAGGCTTCTGCCAGAAACATTGTCAGAGCAAACGCCCCTGCTTCCTGAAAAGAAAGGGTAACTAATCTGAACACTGAAATAAAATCATAATTATTAAGATTTGGAGGGAATTCCTGCAGCAGAGCAGGAATCCATCCATCCCAGCACTCTGCTGGTTGCTGGGACCTCTGGTGGCCCACTTATAGCTTGGCTTTCCAAGGATAGTTCTGTGAGCATCACTCTTGGTCTGTGCGTGTGTTCTAGCCTGTGGCAAGATCTCCTGCCTCTTCTGGTCTTAGTGGTTTCTCACAAAGGGGTAGTTTGCATCTGCTATCAATGCTAATTCCCTAATGACATGCTGTCTACCGTAGTGCTTTTTGTATTCTGGAACTTTCTTGGTAGTGCTGGTCAGGGGGAGAAAACATCCCGTAAAACCCCTATGGATCTGTTGATACTGAGGTTGCATCAACAGTATCCCAGGAGAAATGGAGAGTAGCAATAGGAGGAATACTGGGATCTGTAGGGGAAATTGTGTGGGCAGGGTCTCCCTCCCTCTCTTCCCTTAGTCTCTTAGCAACAGCAGGCCCAATGGGTATGGCACTGCTTGCTGGGGGTGTGAGTCCCCTCTGTCAGAGGAAGAGCAGAAAAGATTTAGCATGGAGGAGTTGGGGAGATGAGGGGAGGAAGAGTCAGCACGAGCATGAACAATATCACACTGGGAGAGAAATTACAGAAGATGGCTTACTTGACACACAGCCATCAATGAATAGGTTATTCTTTTAGCAGCAATGGGATGCCAATGATGAAAAGGTATCTCAGGCAGTCAGAAAGAAATGCATGTGTGGAACCTCGGGTATCGTTTGTATCCATTCTTGTTATGATCCTCACTGGGCTTTGGATAGGGGTAGGTATCATTAATCAACATCTGAGCCAGGCAGCTTGCCTGCTGTCTTTACCTGGCCCCAGGAATGCTGCCTTGTTTGCAGAGCAGTAATGTAAACCAGGGCCTCCTCTTCATGCTATGCTATTGCACTGTGGAAGTGCAGTGGAAGACATTCCTACAAGATCAGAAGCTGATGCTGAACTTTGGTGCATCAGCCACTCAGATACCAAAGCCCTAAATCTTTTCTATGCATTACAACCTCTTGCTCAGTTGGTTTCTAAGGGTCTCCCCTCATATATTTCTTGAGCCTGCAAAGTTTAGTATGCAACAAGGTACCTTGGAAGCTGTGTATTGCAGCAAAGTGCGTGATCCTCTGTGCTAACTACATCCATTTTAGCGGTGACCTTGGTAATGCCAATACGTGTGTTAGAACACAGACTGAATCACACATGTTAAGTCATTTCCCACATTATTGCTTTTCTGAAATATGGTTTATGTTTGCTGTCTAGTAGGTAGGCTGGGTGTTTTTTTTCCTTCATGTAAATAGCTTTTTTTTATATATAAAATACATAGTTTCAATCAAAATGGGAAAGGAGAGGTGAAGAAAGGAGGCTGGGACACGAATTGAAATGCTCTGCTTAATCTTTTTCATCTGAAAAAGGTATCACTGCATTCTTTTCTCTGGAACTGTGCCATTTGCTTCTTTATACCTGCAGTGGCATTGTGTTAAAGCCATTATGGAACATTACAGGTGATGATGGCAGGGAAGCAGCATAACCATAGCTTCCAAAGACACTCTTTTTTATAGCCGCTAGGCTATTTGATGCTGAATTGAAGTGCCTTCAGAGTGGAAGTATTATTTCTTCCTTACTTTTATATCTTTCCTTTTCTTCTAATGCTACATTAGCACATAAAACAGACAAAAGAAAAAAGGATTCTCATTTTTATTTTAAACCTTGTCTTTGTGGCTGGTAACGCCATTGGGAATGATGACATGCAAAGTATTCTGTAAGTCAAAACTAGATCTTGAAGTCAGAACTCTAGTTTTAGTCTGTCTGTCTCAAAGCTGGCTGGTGTAGTTGGTCCTCAGCTTCTCTGCAAACACAGACCCTGAATTCTCTTCCAAAACTAATCCAGATCCAGCCCTGAGCACTTCAACGTACCTCACACCACAGATTTCCTGTTCAACATGTTGACATTTACTTAGAACTGCAGAAGGTGTATCTGCCTCCACTCCCCTTCCAAAATATGCCTGAAATAGATACTTTAAAAGCAACTGGTATTATATTATAAGGGAAAATTCAAGGGTGATGGCAGATGATCTGATAGACTGTCTTCCAGATCTGATTTCTCCTGGGGGAGACTCTTATATAGGTAGAACATACCTGCAACTACCACCCATTCCAGATGTAACTGAAGACACACTGAATTGTGAAGTTGCCTGATTATTGGCGTCTCTAACTTAGCCTGTCACTAGCAAATAAACTGTTGACTTCATGCTGTGATCCTACACATACTGGCCTGCATAATAGCTACAGGTGATAAGTCTTCTATAGTTCTCCTTGCAGCGTAAACTACTGTAGTAGCTGTTCCAATACTGGATTTAGATTGTCCTGTGTTCAGTTGTTGCCATGCCTGACTGTGCTGTGAATCAGACAGTGAGAGCTGGCAAACACAGAGCTGGTGCCACTGGCCCATCAGGCAGTAAAAGGAGAAGTTAAAGAAAATGAATGTACTGAAAAGGAGAGAAAGGATGTATGTGAATGAACCTTCAGAAGAAAAGCTTTGGGGGACATATCTTAATCTCAGCTAGTGATAGTGAACTGTGGTAAGAAGCAGAGATGTCAAAGGAGGTACTGGAAAAAGCTAGTAAAGGTGGAGGAAGTAAAAATCAAACTGTGCTTGTCAAAACATTCTGAAAGCATGTTTTTTAGCAGACCTACTAGGACTCCATACAATCTTTTATTAAAATCAGTAACTACTTTTCAGAACCAACCAGTTTCATCTCCATACTGAAAGGTGCTAGCTATGATCTTAAGGGCTCTACACCAGGCTGGGTTTCCCTCCAGAAAGCAGGAAAATAGGTTTAAATACAAACAAAAATAGCTGTAAAAAGCCTAAAAGAAAATAAGAGAGAAAAATAAGCAGGTCTTTTAAAAAGAGATTCATAGCCTGTAATTTTTTATATATTGTTGATGCTTCAAACTACATTAGTGAAAAAACTGGCTCCATAGACTTGACCTTTGCCTCTTAAGCTTGAAAAATAGAGGCCTTAATCTGAAAAACATCAAGTAGAATGAGTATGGAAACTCACCATGACTCGTGGAGCATGGCTGTGCTATAAGGCTCACTTTGAAACCCCTGAGTTTGTATTACAGCAGAGAACCTGACCTACAGACTTGTCCCTTTCCCGAGAAACATGTTCTGTCTCTCACATCACCCAAGCAAGAGAAAAACTACAAACAACGCTGAGCTGACAGTTGTATGGGTAGTGCCAGAGGCAGGACAGAATCCAGCTCATGCCTCCATGCTTGTTGTTTCATTAGCAGAGATAAGATTTACAAAAACATATAGAATAGATAAACTGAGTAAGAATTCCTTCTGTAAACTTGGATTTCTGACTTGCTTTTTAAGGTGTTCCCAGCAAACTCTGTTTCCAGAGTTCAGGAGATGCTGTCAAAACATTCCATGTTTATTGTATTGCTCAGGCAGTGCTAAGGAAGGCAAGGCCAGGGTTTCCCACAGCATTGTCATGAGCAGAAAGGAATGATAGCGTTGTGACTGAGTCTCTGAGTCCAGAGGAGGCCATGAAGATGCTCTGAAGGCTGGAACACCTCTGCTGTGGAGACAGGGTAAGAGAGCTGGGCTGGCTCAGCCTGGAGAAGAGAAGGCTCCAGGGAGACCTTAGAGCAGCTCCCAGTGCCTAAAGGAGCTGATAGGAAATGTGGAGAAGGGCTTTTGACAAGGGCCTGTAGGGGCAGGACAAGGGGGAATGGCTTTAAACTGGCAGAGGGGAGATTGAGATTAGACATTAGGAAGAAGTTCTTCCCTGTGAGGGTGCTGAGGCGCTGGCACAGGGTGCCCAGAGAAGCTGTGGCTGCCCCATCCCTGGCAGTGTTCAAGGCCAGGTTGGACACAGGGGCTTGGAGCAACCTGCTCTAGTGGAAGGTGTCCCTGCCTGTGGTAGGGGCTTGGAACTGGATGAGCTTTAAGGTCTCTTTCAACCCAAACCAGTCTGGGATTCTCTGATTCTCTCAGTGAGATTGACCAAAGAGAGTATGAAAACTGACTTGCAGCTGATATCTGTATCAAGACGAAGTCATCTTTCATTTATATTCAACATGTATAAGGTCCAGTTCTGGAATTCACACCCTGCCAGAAATACCCAGACAGTGAAAAGGATATTCGCTGTAACACAAAGGTCTCCTTGTTGCAGACTTCTGTATGTTGATCCACTCCTGTCTCTGAACAAAGCCACACCATTGCCAGGGATTTGGTTTTCTCATCTGAATACTCTGAAACAATTCAAAGCTTTTGCCCAGTGTTGTGCTAAATTAGGTCAGAGATTGAATTGGAACTCTGGACTATGACTATGTGTACCTAAGAGCAGAATCCAAGTATGACCTTTCCATCCAGGACCACCTCTGGACAGTTTAATTCATCTCATGTCACAAGGCAAACTTCACAGTGTAATGGTTCAAGAGACTGTTTCTTCAAGCACAGCAAATGCTCTTCACCTTGGCCTTACATCCAGCTTAGAAATATCTTGACCTGACAGATCCCATCCAACATGACCCAGAAATGTGAGCAGTTCTTTACACATCAGGTATCTCTTCTCATACACCAGTGCACAAGCTATGCTGTCACTACCATGTTCCAGAGTTTTATTTGCCTGCTGTAGCCTCACTCTTACCTAAAAGGAGATTTCAGAAGGTTTGCCTTGTCTAAATGACCAGCACAAGCATTTGAATTTCATTCTCTTTCAAATTCAACACCACCACTTGACCCTTTAAAGTACAGGCACTGGAGCAGTGTTTAATCTAAATGCCATTTCTAAGCAAACACCCACAGAGTTATTAGGCATTTGCTCAACACGGTACATCCAACTTACATGAAAAGGACCAAGCTGAGACCCATCTGCTTTTTAAATATTATTTGGCTCAATCCCCAAAGCCAAGAGCAATAATAACAGTTTTTAAAACAGTGGTTGGTGATTGTCTTTTAAGAGATTTTGTAAGATAACAATTTCTCTCTCTAGCAGCACTTGGCATGACCCAAAACTGTTCCTAAGGTGACTGCCTCACTAAATGCATGTTTACAAGTACTTTGAAGTACAGTTAGAAGTAATAGAGAGGATTATGTTGGCTGCTGCAGAATCAGGTTTGCCCTCCCACATTTCATTTTAAAAATGGTCACTTAGCTTTAATTTTGGTGTACAAAAACAAAGCTTTTATCAGAAGTATCTTTACAAGAGCCCTCCCAAAACCCCAACCCTCTTTAAAGCTTTACATTTGGTTTTTCACCTAGAAAGCAATGAATTCTTGGCAGTCTTGAGGAACACACGTGTGGAGTATCTGTGTTTAAGTGAAAAGAGTAGAGCAGAATTGAAGTGATTTAATACCCATTTCTTTGTTAAGGAAAGAGAAGCAGCGCTACCACAGAACAGTGCACTTGTACAATGAAATGCTATTCCCTTTGGAGCTAATGATGATTTTGCTTTTACTGTAGTGAATCCAGGATTTCAGCTATATTCTTTCTTAGTTGACAGCCCTGTGACAGGGATGTGCAACAACTTTTCAGAAGCAAAAGAAAAGTCTGTTAGTTTGGACTACATAGATTTTTCTTTAACATATTTTCCATTTTGGATGAACCTTCAAAACTAATTCAAACTTGGCCAACATTGGAAAGGTGGGACCATGCCAGCAACATGTGTCCAAGTAGTAAGACATCAAAAGTAAGGAGACATCTTAATTGCACGCCATTCAACCAGTTCTACTGAAAGGATCTATGCACGCAGACACGTACAAATTGACATTTATCCCTTGGAGGAGTTCTTTTCTGAGCAATTCCAGCACACAGCTCCAACAGCTTGGTAAGGGCAAGTGTGGATTTCTCAGCCAGTTGATCTAAGGCCAAGGGACCAGCAGCTATTGAATCATTTACTGCAAGAAATGTGATTCAGTATACACTTCCAGCTGAAAGGACAGAGAAATTGGTGCATTGGATGGAGCTGAGCCCCAACCCCAAGACTTCGACACTCAATCACTGCTGTGACTTTCAGATCTTCCTTCCCTCAGTGTAAAACAGGATGATCCATTTGTTCTCACCGACATGCAGCCACCAGTGCAGGTTCAGTGACTTGTAGCCTTTGTGTTCACTTATACCAAGTGTGTTCGTACTTAAGTCTGAGTACTTGATTTATAGCAATGTTGTCACACTGCTTATGAAATTCATGATCCTGGAGATGGGAGGGAGGACATACCTGAATTATTCTTTAAGGTTATTCCTTAAGCTGGACAGTCCTTGTATTGTTCTGTGCTATGAACCTTTGCATTCCCAAGTGGGTAGTTTTTAGTCTTTTCTGGACTTGGGTAGTTGTCCTTGTCAAATACCTGCCATTAGGTTATTTTTTTTCAAATGGATAATGAGTATGTAATTTTGGATGTTTTGCCCCAGAAAAGTAACTTAAAAATCCACGAAACTCTTTCAAAATATGCCATAACAATTAAAACTAACAATATTTCACAGTCAGCTTTTAATTATGCAGGATTGTTCTAGAAAGAAGTCTACTCATAATGTTCAACAGATTGCCTACTGAGGGCTTCAGCAATCCTAAACTGTAAAAATCAACCTTCATTTCCTTGCTAATGACGACAAAATCTTTATTGACATCCATGAGTAGGCCAAATTCATCACTCAGTTGGAATCTCGCTATTGGCTTTTTGTGCCTGTCACATAATTTCTCTGTTCCTTGACACAATTTACTCTTGCTTGTCCTCTAAAACCAGTGTTCCCATTTCACTCTATTGTCAGACAGGTCACCCATTTCCATTTGGATGCTATAAGGTTTTTCATTCCAAGATTAAAATGTGTTCTAGGAATGTTAATTCATTAAATCTGAAAGCACCCAGATGAAGTCAGTGGGTAGCACTTAGATATCGTTCCACTCTGGAGATCTGTTTAATTGGTTACAACAATACTATGTAATGCTTTAGAATAGACAGTAAAGAAATAGTTGGCCTACTTGAAGCCACTGTAATTTCCACATGGGAATTGCATTGCAAACATCACATTTATTAAAGGAACACCAGTTGACAGATTGGGCAGCAGCCAGTGAGGCTATTTGCCTACTGGGCACTGTGTGCAACTGCAGTGGTAAACAGGGATGTTTGTGGTTTGATACCCTCATGGAAAGCTCAAAGATGAGCTATCTGTGTTCCCAATAAACCTGTATAATCCAAGGAAAGAAGGTGTTCAAGGTGCTAGTAAATAGCATGTTTCTGAGTATTTTTGCTTATAATGAGTATTGTTTTCATTAGGAGAACAGAAGTATGTTTCAGAAATTTTAAGGATTGAGACAGTGGAAACTAAACTGACATTTTTGTCAGCAGTAATTTAAATAGTTCTACTGCTTTTTGTGACTGCCAGTTTGTCATACTTTACACAGGAACATCAGAAAGGCCATACTTGCTCAAAGTAAAGGTCCATCTGGCGCAGCATCCTGTCCCTGGGCAGTGGCCAAGAAAGGATGCTTAGGGGTGAATGTAAGAACAAGGAAAATCAATAACAATTCTTCTTCAGAATACATGTCCAGCCTTCAGTTAACAGTGACTCAGGAACTTCCAGTCTCACTCTCTGTGCATTTTCCAAGACTGACTGAGTCCTATTTGGTATTGGAGGGGCAGAAAAGGGTATCCAGAATGGATGGCTTTGTAGATCTGTTGTTAGCAATGTCCCCAGGGTGCTCAAAGGAGGAAAACTGTTTAGGTTCCCCAGCTAGTCTGTGTAACTCAAGGACAGCAGTGTTTCCCATCCATTCTCCATCTTGTTGCTTCCCACAGTTCATGACTAACTCTTCCTGGTCAAATAAGAGCTGCCTTTCTGTACAGATACAGGACACAGTCCCAATTTTCCCTCATTCTTCGCCTCTCCTCTGTTTCTTATTCTCTCATCAGGCAAAGAATTCTCTCCTGCTGCACACCCCTTCAGGATATAATGTGCAACGAGGGAGCACAAGGCCAGCTGCCCCTATGGTATTTGCAGCATGAACAAGAGCAGATCCCCCATGAACCTCTGCACAGGGCTGCTGATCTCCCCAGAGCTAGAACAATGAAGCTGGGAATCTCAACTGCCTGTGAAATTAGTCCAGGGAAAAGTAGACACTCCCCCAATACAGAGCTTTCCTGTAAAGCCCTTGTCTGGATAAAGTCTGTGCAGATCTGAGCCAGCTTGATCCAGGTCACTACATCCAGCAAGATTAGAGGCACTAGGACCTTGTAGTGAGGTGAGAAAAGCAAACACCCAGTCAAATATAAAGGAACTCATCTGGAAGACATATCCTGGTGTGTATTTTGAAATTAACAGCTTTTTTTCCCTGTTTCCATAGTAACACTGAGGTGACTTAACAACAACTTGCTGTACAGTCAGCAGACTGGTGAAGCTCTGAATACAGGCTCCTCAAGGAATTAAGACTTGCAAGTGCAATGTTGTTTGACTTTCTAAAGTGAAATTGAGATGTTGGTACAGCTTACAGACAGAGCAAAGGGATGTGTACCTGGAGTGGGAGAATGCATCC
>NW_009912019.1:20216-32713 GCF_000696875.1 Nestor notabilis
ATTTATTACAGAGCTTTCCCTATTAGTGCTTTTTCATGGGCATAATTAAAGGGGTGCAATTCATATCAGTGGGGGTCCTAGAATCATCTGCCATGTGGCTCATGCTTGATTCAAATGACTACACTGCTCCTCGTGCATGACACAGGCCTATCAGCAGTTTGCAAATGCACTTGCCACTCCATGGAGGGACTACGGATGTACCTGTGCACAAGCAATGTGTAGGCAGTCCCTGTGCTGAACCTTGCCTTCTCCACACAGCTGACTGCACACAGGTGATGGATATGGATGCTGTGGATATCTGTGAAGAACCAGACTCGGATCCTCTAGCCTTTTCATATCAGTTGCTGAACAGATGGTGAGCCATCATCATTGTTATTTCATATTCCAGGCTCATTGAGAGGAGCTGTGAACTGGCAATTTCTTTTTCTCAGTTTGGGACTAATAGATCTTTAGAAGTAATAACTATTATTATTATTAAATATTATTATTATCTCTAGGGAACTGCTAAGATCAGGGTGCCTCATACTAAATGTTCACAGAAGATAGAGGCCAGTAAGAATTCCTTGTCCCTAGCAGTTAAAGTAAGAATGGATCTAATTTTGGCATTAATCTATGAGCTTATACCTAAGCAAGCCTAACTTCCTTTGTGCCAGTGCCAACAGCCCATTTTGCTGAAAGGGGCATCATTTGGGTGTGATCAGGTGAATGGAAGGTTATGGTCCCTGCTCCCACCCTCTTCTAGCAATAACCGTTCATCATACTCTCTGAACTTCTGTAGTGACCTGGTGCAAGTCACTTGCCCATCCTCATTTTATGTCACGTTGGAACAGAGTATGTGTGTGCATGCAGCTGATTACTGTGTTAGTGCAGTGCAGTGGGGATCTCTGGTTCAAGCACAGTAACTCTTTAAGCCACTTCAGCATGATACCAAGCATCATCTGATACCGTTCGTGTCAGATGAGTATGAAAGGCAGTAAAAAAACCTTGGTGAACAATTAATAGAGCCAAAGCTGAGCTGAGAAGCTAAAGCCATAAGTGTTGTCTCTGCTAGGCAGCGAGGCAACAGAAGCTGCAACAAACCATTCTTATATAACGAAGCAATTACGTTTTCTCAGTCTCACAAGTTTCTGAAAACACAGCTTTCCACTGATAACACTTTGAGGCTCTTCAGGGAAAGTCTGGTAAATAAGCAATCATTATTGCAAGCATGGTTTTGATCACTGACTCTTCCTGAAGAATGTCTTACGTCTCGTATCTATGCTGATACACTCTCACACCTGAAACAGGTCAAGTAGCTGTCACTGAGCAAGTCACTAAGGGAAGATCCCCAATAGAGTCAGAAACAAACAAAAAGCCATCATATCTATGGGGGGAAAGTAAGAAGCCTGTGCTAACTTTCGTGGTTAGAAAGAGAACTAAGTAATAAAGTTGTCATCGAGTTTCTCCAAGCCATTTTTTATCCTAATCTGCCTGAAATATTAAATTACAAGAGCTGCAGTAGCAGGCTCCCCAGACAAAACTGTGCCATGCATACAAATGAAAAATAAATTATACATGGCTCTCTACAGGAAAAATGTAATTCTTCCCATTAAAGCATTGAGTGGCCTGAGGAGAACATGTCTCTTATGGCTTATAAAGACCCTTAGGAAAAAAAGGTGGAAAAAAAGTGGTGATTGCTCCATCCCTGGCAGCGTTCAAGGCCAGGTTGGACAGAGCCTTGGGTGACATGGCCTGGTGTGAGGTGTCCTTGCCCATGGCAGAGGGGTTGGAACTAGATGATCTTTAGGTCCCTTCCAACTCAACCCATTCTATGATTTATCTTTCTAAAGCAATAACAAGTAATATTTGTGGCCAAATTATTCATTATTCTTTACAAAGCAAAAAAAAAGCAACTAGGACTTTCTAAACTAGTACCACGGAAAAATAAAAAGGAGCCTTCAATCAGATTCTGGGTGCAATTGGGTGTTGAGGGGGAGGGTTTGAGACCCAAACATGAAATGGCACATGTTGAAATGGGGCAGCTCAAGCCCACCTCTGCGCCTAAGGACTCGGCCTGCTCTCAGTACACACAGAGTCTTCAAACCCAGGAGCTGCACAGAGCGTGTGCACAGTGCCCAAGCCCTGCATGCATCAGCATCCATTTAGGTATGCAAGTGTGTATTTCTGAGAGCACCTTCTCCTGATCTTCATGCACTCAGGGGGAAGAGAATATGCTCAGAGTGTTGCATGAGTAGTGCTCAGCTGTGTCCAAAACTCAGAATTCTGTGGGGCTATATTCAGAGGTATGTCCAGCACCTGCAGCTCCCCTCCACATTCTCTAGAACCTGGTCAGCTCTCATTCTCTTCTCACAGCGATTATTCTTCTTATGGAAGAAATAAAACCTGTAGCATTATGTCATTGTTCCAGGCAGACAAAAATACTGAATCCAAATGAAATTGCTGGCAGAACTTCCTAAGATAAAGTACAAACTGCTACCTGTGCAGAATACCTATATACATAGTTCTGGGGTAATAATTCCGAGGTCTTTAATGACTGCGGATGGTAAGGACTCCCTGTGAACATACTTTGAATCATAGTAACTGCAGGACATATAATAACTATCAGCAAAGAACCCCAAACACCTAGCTGAGCTCCTGTTATAGAAATGACTTGGGGGTAAGAGGGATGATTCAGAAGGTGAAATATTACTTCATGTAGCACATGGGTATTCTAATGTTTCCATCCAAGGATCAACCTTGTTTAGTTTATGAGATCTGACAAGATCACAACCCTCGCTAGTAAACTGTAATACAAAGCACTGCACTAATTTACAGACGTCAGATCTGCCACCTCAGGTGAAATACACTGGTAATATTCAAGTTTCTTATTGAGCCCTCAGTCTATTTGGTGGGTACAATTTAAATAGGCAAAGGGAGAATAAATCCAAGTTGCATATTGAAAATGCTGCTGAAAATAGCTTAGGAAAAGTAACGTTAGTACCGTGTGAAAGTCTATTAAAATAATCAGACTTACACATATGTCATACCTAGTCTCAAAGTACCTTATAAAGATTAGTTAACCTCAATAACCAACATTCCTGTGATATAGAAGTATAGCATCTATTTCTGTTTTGCAGAGCTACATCAGCTTCCAAGGAAGAGATGGTGCATTTAGAAAGCAGCATAGGAGAAGCTGTGACCCTGGAGTCTTGGCGACCTTCATGCACCTGGAAAAGGTTAGGACTACTTTGTTATTCATATTCCCCGAGTGGAGAAAACAGAAAAGTCCCTAGCAGAGCAGCGCTGCAGCAAGACTTGGGCTGCACTCAAGCAGTTGAAGTGTGGCTCTTGCACAGCCCAGTCACATCCCATGATCACCACAGAGACTGCGCGTGCATAGATGATCCTAGAAAATTCCTCTTCCCTAAGAAGAGAAGGAGGCAGGCAGCTCTGGGCTCCTCTTTGCACATTGCTGCAGATTCCGGCTACATGCCCATTTCAGTGTCACCTTGCAGTCGAACCCCCTGGTAAGCTACAGTTGTTCCCTGCTGTCATAGTTTAACCTCAGCCTGCAACTAAGTGCCACGCAACCACTTGCTCACTCCTGTTACCTCTTTCTGCTTCGGGATGGGGAGGAGAATCAGAGAAAAAGAGTTAAAACTCTTGCGTTGAAGTAAGATCAGTTAAATAGTTGAAATAAAGTAAAATATAATGATAATAATACAATAATAATAGTAATGAAAAGGAGAGAAGTAAAACCCAAGAGAAAAAAAGAAGCAATGCAAAATACAATTGCTCACCACACACTGACTGATGTTCAGCCCATTCCCAAGCAGTGATCTATGGTCCCTGGCCACTAAGCATGCTACTTTATGGTACAGAATACCCCTTTGGCTACTTCAGTGTCCTGTCTCTGCTCCCTCCCAGCTTCCTGTGCCCCTCCTCACTGGCAGAACATGAGAGACTGGGAAGTGTTTAATTTAGGGTAAGCACTACTTAGCAACAACTAAAACACCAGTGTGTTATCAACATTATTCTTACACTAAATCCAAAACACAGCACTGTACCAGCTACTAGGGAAAGCAAATTAACTCTACCCCATCTGAAACCAGGACTCCTGCCTGTGAGCATGTCCCTGAAATCAGTGAGGTATCTCTGGTGGCTGGATGAGAAGTCTGGTGGGTAGGTTGGCTGCTCCTGCCAAGGAGCTTGCTGTATTATTTCTTTCAGACACTAGAATCTGGCTGTCATCATATTAGGGAATATCCACACTCAAGCAGCCTCTTGATCTTACACAAGAGAAAAAAAATAAAAGGGTGATCATCAGGTACAAGGGCATAATTTCATGATTAGGGCTGTGCAAATGAAGCACTTAGGGAGATGGACTGAAAAGGACATCATTAAAGACCTGCATAAGCAGCTGATGGCTCTTTCAGCTGGGGAGGTGCTTGGAGACTGTTCCTGACTGAGGGAGAAGGCTGGGAAGCTGTGAATTGCACTTTGGGGTGAAGTTTCTCATCAGACATTGATTTAACAGCTGCCAGCTAGGGAAGGTAGTGTTCTTTCCCCAACCCCTATGTGGTCCTGTGGCTTTTCTTATACCAGGTCTGACATTTATCTAGCCACAGAGAAACTGAATTCAGGCAGCAAAGCAAGGCAGAGACCCCAGCTCCACAGAAGAGGATGAACTTCATTGGCTCAGCTTTGGGATCTGGTTTGCAGTGGTGACAGGCAAGTGGTAGAGCAGGGCTGGGGAAGAACTGGGAAAGGAATGGAGCAGGTCCAGTTCTGAGCTGTGGCCAGTTGTGAGATAGGCTGTGATTTCGGATCCTGGCTGTGCTAAGTCCCCTTGGGACTCTTTAATTTATTTTGCATTTGGAGTTTTTTACATCATTTCTTTCTCTAATCAGATATACTTTATTTGACTCAAACTTGCAACAGCTTTGTAACAGAAGCGAGTATCTGGTCCTGTCAATAACTAAAGCCTTACCTGCAAAGGTCTTTTACTTGCCCTAGCAACCCTCTAGTTAAAGAGAGCTGTGCTGGAAATACACTTTGGAAATCCATTTTCAGGAGATTAAAGTCTTTGATGAAAACCTACAGCTCTTAAAAGAATGTCCTTTTGTTATGCTGAGATTGCCTACAGAAATGCTAGCAGAAGGTCTTCAGCTACCACTGTGTTTGTAGGGCAGAAACAATTTAATTGCAATAATGAGAAGGTGATTCTCAAAGAATAAATCATCTCTGCAGTAAGCTATGCCTGAAGTACAGATCATTGTTGAAATGACATCACCAAACAATTATTTATCACAGAAGTCAGTTAGCAGGGGCTATGGAGCATCATGACCCAGCAGCTGGAACATGCTGTGAATAGTTTTCTTGCTATATTTCCTACCCCGTCCTTTTCCTGAGGATGGGGGAGAAATGGTGCTGTGGAAACTGAGATTAGTTATGTGTGGTTACCACAAGCAAAATGGCCTTTTCTGAATGAGCTGCGTAGCTCCTGGGGATAAGGACGGAGCTTAATTAAACAACTATCATGTGTGACTGGGAAGGGGAGTTGAGTTGTCTTGCTGATAGACCTCCAGTGTGAAGCAGCAGTCGCTGCAGCTCTCTGTCTTCTGAGGCCTCAGGGGTGGCTTTGGCAAGTGAGTCTGAGCCTCTTGGATCAGCGTAATGACAAGCTGGGAGAAGAAAAAGGAGCCCTCGCAGCATATAAGTATGGAAATGTTCACCCACCTCATGGGTGCTCTGTGGGCAAGTGAAATGAGGCATTCATTTACTGGGCTTGGGTTTTTTTAATTTATTGGGTATGTAACTAAAATTAAAAATACAAGTTGCACTTGAAGGCAATTGTAACACATTTGCAGAAAGAGTTATTAACTTCTGTAAAGTGTAAATGAAAGCTGTATAAATCAGGAAAGATTTCAGTTTGGTGTAGTTACACAGTTGGTTTCTTATTAAGGCACATCTTGCCTTCTACATAAGCCTACCATTTTGTTCTTGTCTGCTGTGGAAAACAGCTCTCATACGAATCGTGTCATTGATAAGCTGACTGCTCAGTTTGGTGTAGCTGGCAATCCTTGCTTTCTTTTCCACATTGGATAAGCAGTCCTCTAGAGGAAAATAATGGAGGGAGTAAAGAATGATTTGTGGTTTTTTTCTTATTTATTGTTATTTTTGTGTGACTTCTAGTATGATTCTTGACCTCCAGGTTTCTCAGGTCTCTGTTTGAACTCTGGAAGAGGTGGAGTTGGTGGGACATGGTGATCCAAGAGTAATTCTGTTCCATTTTGGTTGACAATTGAATTTATGTATTTGTCCTGGATCTGGATTCATGTGGTTGAATTAATTTAAAATGTATTGTGTCTGTGCAAATGTATACCAAGAATTTAATTTTATAGAACACTGAGAGGTGAATGGAGGCTGAATGAAGCCAAACTAATTAATATCTTCATTCAAGCAAATACCAGGTGATATATTTGAGCAAATGACTTAACACTGAACTAAGCTTCTCCTCTTAGTCTGCCAAGTGCATACAGCACTATAGATACCCTGAATAACCAACAGGGACGTGTATTACATGTACTGAAATAAAGTGGAGTTGCAATCATGCTGCTTCCATCAGCTGCTGCAGCTGCATCTTATTTACATAAACGGAGGAAGTATTTTGAAGCTATTTCCTTCCCTCCTGGCACCAAGAGGAGCAACTCTTTCTGAAACACTGAAATAGATCAGCTAGTTCAGATGAACTGAGGCAGGCCTGAAATTCTCTATTTGGATTCACATCTGCTCCTGACCTAGGTTCTGTCTTGATGAAGGAAGCCAATGTAAATTCCCTGACTTAGGCTGGTTGGGAGAGGAGCAGAGCTGAACACTGAGCTGTTACAGAAGAATTGCAGAATGGATCTTGGTGTTTTCTTTCTTTACAGTGATGAATGGATTTCTTATTTTCCTATAGTTATGTGAGCTTTTTTTCTGTAGTGCCACGAGTTTAACCTGATGTGGATCAGACGGCAAAATGCAGAGTGAACCAGGCATTCACAAGCACTCTTTTCTCACCTTTGGGAGACTAGTGTTCAAGTCCCTGCTCTGCCATTCACTGTGTCACCCTGAGCCATGCAGGTACCCCCCTCAACAGCTTTTGGTCCCATGCAGCGGAGCACCAGTGCTGTGACCGTGTCCTAGGGCTGAATGCAGTCAGTGGCAGGACCTCCTTGCAGAGACAACCCAGATCAGCTGCTGCAAAGCCCTTTATGTCTCTGTGCCATGGTTCCTTACGGCCTTTGGAATGGGGATAGCAATTCCTCACAGAGTTGTTGGGAGAATGAGGGAATTAAAAATCACGAGAGACTAAGTTAATCAGTTACAGACAATTGCTTGAGACAGGTATCAAAATATAGCTTCCCTTTCTCGCCTCCCCTAATTACACAAAGCATTTGAAAGACCTCTTTACTATTCTCTGTATTGCACTGGAACATCACCTATGATATTTGTCACTAGAAAGTGACAGAAAAACCACCACAGCAACAGGCTGCTGAAGAAAAGATTTAATGTATTTCTTTTAGGGTTAAGTTTTCCATGATTTTGCAAGAAACATGAAGGCTTTATCATGTTTATTATGTTGAATTCAGTGGTTCTCTACTCAGATATTAGTTTGTTAGATATGCTTCAGCTAAACAGGACAGAAAGATTTGAGGTTAATTTACTGCCCTGAAGATATTCACCCTTGTGAACCGTGATGCTGATACACATGTTAAGATGAAGCCTGCCACTGTGCAGCAGGGACTTCTGCCTCTCTGGTCTTTTGAAAGATGAGCCATCTAAAACTACCTCAAATGCTAAAAAAAATCAGGAAGTTAATGATTACCCACTAAAAAAAAAAGATGAGCTACAGACCCTGTAAATGAAGATGTTGAGTCAAGCAGCTGCTTCTCATCTGCACAGTACAACGGCAGGCCCATAACTAAGTCTGTGTCTGCTTGGGGATTAGCTGAAAAAAGCCTTCAGCATAATAGCTACCATTGTTTTTGAACATGTATTTTGTGGTAGTGCTCCCAAGTCAAGCAGGTCAAGCCTTATTGTCTGAGGCACTGCACAAACATGCTGCAGAAAGCTGGTAGTCTGAGAGGTGAGACTTTTAAGGTGGCTATGACAGAGATGCAGACCAGAGAGACCCAGCAATATAACAGCAGCAGCAATTAATGTTGTGGCTGCATTCAAATTATCCTCTTCTGCTCTTTCCCCATAAGAAATGCTGGAACTGAATGAATTCTCATGTGGTTGGCCTCTTCTTCCTCAAGCTCCTCTTTGTGTGGTCAGTTGTTCTTTTTTTCCATGTATCTCATTTAGAGGAGTTTATGCCCACAGCATAATCAAACCTCTTTATCCAGCTACCTTCTTACTTCATTGTCTGAACCACGAGTTGACCTGAAGGTAGACATTTGACATGGAAATCTTACATCTGCCCCATGAAAAATGTTTCCGAGTTGGAAGCCACTGAATATAGGGCCTAACAAAGGGGAAATAGTCAGGAGACATCATTATAAGCAGTGCAATAAGACACTGCACAGTGCCTTTAATCTTCTTTCATTGTTCTTTTCCTGCATGTGTTACTGATCATCTCTGGCAATGCATGTGGAAATTAAACAATTCTTCTGTTACACTTAAGAGAGAAAAGAAAAAGAAAATGCTAGAAGCAAAGCTTGTGCTTTCTTTTTCTCATGCTTTGTAAAGACCCTGTTTCTAATAAAACAAGATGTTCTGCACTGTCAAGTCTTCCCCTTGCAGCATTTGGCTAAGCTCTCTTACTGTCAGCTGGGGTACTTGTTCTGTCACCACTTGACTTGGCCAGCTGTCAGTATGGCCTCTTCATCATACTGGTTTAATCTTCAGTCTCATCTCACTTTGTGATTATTTCTTGCTGCTCCATGCTGTTGTTTTGGTAATTCAAAAGGAAGTATTTCCATCATGTGTCTGAAGCATGTCCAAATGCTGGTTTAGCAGGGTTATGGGGTTGTTTTTTTGCAATTTAAACTTTATTCTCCTTCTCTTTTGCATGATCATAGGCCAAGATATGCAGTGGTCCAGATTCATTTCCATGTACTTAACTGGGAGTGTGCCTGATAACTGAATATGGATCTTTCTTTACCTATTGCATTTCCTCCTGCCTTCCCTCCCCCCCCCACCCCATGCACACTCTTCTATCCTCTCAAATTCACTGCATCTCTGTTCTCTTCTGATTCACTTCTCTGTTTTATGGCTGCTCCTGGCATAGCCCCTGTAGCCCAAGAGCAGTTAGAGGATCTGGGACTAAAGCAGCTTAGATGAAAGCACTTTACCTGATGCAGCTTTATTTTGTCACACCTCCATTTGTGGCATGAGAGGACAATACAAAAACGCTAAACTGGACCCAGACTAAATGACCTGGCAGCTTTGTGAGTCTCAAAGCTCAGCTGCCTGGGAAGAGTTTAGTAGTTGCTCTCAATTCTCAGAAAGACTCGAGTCAGCTGAGCACCTAAAATCCAGCACAGAAACTGTTCGTGCATCCCTTAGTCCATGTGCCCGCCTCTTCAAGGAGGGATGTGTCAGCCCTTTGCCTCTTCAGTCCTTCAGAGTGACACAAAAATGCCACCTGCTCCCTTCCACCAACACAAGTGAGTTCTCAGATTTAATCTGGGCCAGCAGCTTTAATGGAAATCAATGTTCATTAAAGAAAACTCATTCCTGTTTAGGATGAAGCAAACGCTGGTGAAGTTGCAGGATTAATCACTCCAGGGGCAGACTGGCATTTCCCATTCTCTCTTGCTCATGGGTAGAAACCACCTACATGTTTATAACTCCCAGCTCCCTCCTGCTGTGTGAAGGCACGAAGGTGCAGATTTGTCAGGTCTCTGGGGCCCAACCATATGAAACTGTTTTCTTTGCTCAGTCATTTGCAGAGGGGGTAGGAAGCAGAGCTGTGTGTCTGACATGTGCCTGGGAAAGCCAGCTGGTACCGCAATGGCTGCTGTGTCAATTGGGAAGGAGTGTGTCACTGCTGTCTCTGGGGGAGTAATCAACCCATCAGAGACAGCAAATATCTTCTCTCCCAGTGCAAATGACCATCTCTATGTGCGTGGAGCCAGGAATACCTTCTTAGCTCACTGCAGAGGAAGTTGGGGCAGGAGCTGCAATAAACCACAAATACTGGTTCTCCTGGGGAGCACAATGGTGGAGGGGAGAGAAATGGAAGCTTCAGAAGGGGTTTTTCCTTTCCCTCCTGGTAGATTAGGGTACAGAAACCCTTCAAGTAGTTCTCCAGCTTTTAAAGTGATGCCACCTCTGAAGACCAGGCCTCAGCAAAGGCAGTTCTGGCCCTGTTTTCCTCTTGCTTACCTCGTTCCCTTGGGATCAGGTTAAACATTATGCTCTTCATGCTAATGCCAAAGAGAACAGGTCTCAGTAAGTGGGAGAGGGAGGGAAGACATGAGGGCAGGACTTCCCTGTGGCTGGTCCTGCCCTGATAGGAATCAGTATCTCCTACCCATGAGCAACAATGCCCAAGTGGGCATGTTTGGTGTCCATCCAGGGAAAAGAGTGGCTGGCAGCTGTGAAGGGTGGAGAGGAACTCTATAGAGAAAGAAAACTGGTCATTATCTGCTGATGAGTGGCGGAAACTAGAGCACTTTTACAGATACAGTGAAGTTTGGGGTGTTTTATTATCTAGTGAAGGGAAATAGCCCAGTGACAAAGCTTCAGCCTTTGGCTGCCCTGTAAGGAACCTTAAAAAAATCCAAGGAACAGAGAAAGGAAAGGAGATGGAGTGTTTTGTTTGTTGGGGGTTGGTTGGTTGTTGGTTGGTTTTTTTAATGGCCTTTTTTAATTACAAAATCTCATTAAGAGTCACATGGACTCTTCCTTCTGAGAGTCAGATGGATAGCTGAGTGGCTCTGAGGCAGTGGACAGGCATTTGGACCAGAGCAAGCTGCTGTCATGGCTTTGAGGAGGCAGCCACAGCTGCTATAGCAAGCATTGGAAGTGCTGCTGGACCTGAGGGATGGGATGGGGCTGAACAGACAGCCCGAGATGGAGATGTCCCATTTTAAGACATACACATTAAATTGCTGCTCTGGTGGGGGTGAAGGAAGGCATCCCACGGGTGGAACAACAGTCAGGATGGGTGGAAAAGCAAGTGAGGCATAGAGAGGCAGTTAATGCAAAAACGTGCCTCCTAGGAGCACCTTCCCTGCAGGAGGACTAGAGGGTTAAGAGGGTGATGTGCTGTCTTCGGTCCTTCTTTCCTACTGCCTACACCAGTTCTAGACACTCGGTCTCAGCTTCCCGATCTGAAAGGACTCAATGAGTGCCAAGCTGAAATTTTGCTGCTCTCCTGTAGAGGGCAAAAGGTAACACGGTCCACATCTCCCCCCGAAGTGTTTTACCCCTGCTCCCGTTAGAGCCTGCCGAGAGGGCTTCAGATGCAAATTCACTCCAGACCCTCCTTGGCTGACTCTTGTTCTCTTCCAGCGGGTCAGGAAATCTCCCTTCTGTGGTTAGTGGTGCTGGAGCCTGTATTTGATCCCTCGCTATATCCCCTTTGCTATGTGCTGTTGGCAGGGGCTGGGAGGATGTTTTCCTAATTTTGCAGCACCCAAGCGCTAGAAGCAGATGGACTGAGCCTGTCGCTGAGTCCGCTTCCTCCCCTCACAGAGTTATGTGGTGCAGGGGACGGGGTGCTGGCAGCTCGGTCTCTTGCTGGGCTTCTGCTGGGGCCAACCCCCAGCAAAGAGTTGGTGCTTGCTGACGGTCCACAGCCAAGTGTGCAGGATGGGCTGAGCTGCAGTGTGAAAGCAGTACTGGTTCTGGCTGCTGGGGATGCTGTGTGCTGTCCTTGTGCTTGGCTTGCTGTCAATGAGGACACTGCATGTCCCTCGAGAGTTGCAGTGCCCAAATGGAGGGGGGTGAGAAGCTGTGCAGGAGCAGCTATACCACAGGATGCCCCAGTCAGTGTCACTGGAGTAATGGCACTAAATGCACATTTATCCCATGCTTTTCTCTTCACGTGCAGCCAGCAGAAGGGCTTGCTTCCCTTGCTGTTGTGTTTGCTTCCTTACAGCTGCACAGTGCTGTCACAGCACAGAATATGTATGGCAGATAATGATTTTTCACAAGAATAAGCCCTGCCCCTGGGGAAAAAAAACAACAAATGTTTAAAATTTATGAAGTAACAGAAATAGGTACTCAAGATTAGCTTCCACGAGACTTTCTGCCTTGCTTGACTCACACTAGCATAAAGCAGGAGTATATCAATAGGATTTAATAGTGTAGCTATTTAAGCCCTCTCTGGCTACTTCTTTCTTAACCAGGGAAAGCTGGAGGAAAAATGAGCAGAAAAATCAGTTTGTTAAGGTGAGATCCTTCTTTTGTGTCCTCCAGCTTGTACAAACTCTCCCCAGGCACTGTACCAGCATCCATAGAATCACAGAATGGTTTGGGTTGGAGGGGACCTTAAAGCTCATCCAGCTCCAACCCCCGGC
>NW_009912019.1:32762-51398 GCF_000696875.1 Nestor notabilis
TCCAGCCTGGCCTTGAACACTGCCAGGGATGGGGCAGTCACAGCTTCTCTGGGCACCCTCTGCCAGTGCCTCAGCACCCTCACAGGGAAGAATTTCTTCCTAATGTCTAATATAAATCTCCCCTCTGTCAGGTTAAAGCCATTCCCCCTTGTCCTGTCACTACAGGCCCTTGTAAAAGTCCCTCTCCAGATTTCTTGTTGGCCCCTTTAGGCACTAAAAGCTGTCCTAAGATTTCCCTGGAGCTTTCTCTTCTCCAGGCTGAACAAGCTGAATTCCTGGTAGGGCAGCATGGAGCCAGGGCATAAAATGAACACAGAGCTGTTAATCACTAAATCACACAGTACTAGAGGGAAGGTGCACTTGATGAAGCTTGTAGGGGATGCGTTTCATAGAGAAATAATGTGTACCTCTGCACAGCAGGGAGTGAACTTCTGCAGAGTTATAACCTGTAGCATCCTTAAGCAGCAGCTGTGTCCATCCTAATGGACTAAGCAGTGAGCAGGCTTATGAAAGTGGCCAGGCTCAGGTCCTGAGGTGGGATGAAGGGTCTAGATGGTTGTTAGGGTATTTCTTTTATTCTTATGGTTGTTCAACAAGCAAGGGAAATAAACCACATTTTTGTGCTTCAACAGCTGCTCAAACGATATTATATTTCCTGACTGTCAGATTCAGGCAGTTTGTTAAAGATATAGATGATAGATTTATGGCCCAGAAGGGATTGCTAAAGCATGCAGCAGACCAGACTTTTCTCTCTCATTTTGGCATTTCTTTGCCCTCTTCTACACTACTGGTGTTCTCTTCTCTAGGGATAAGGCCTTCAGGCACAACCTGAACATAAGCAGAGATGAGAGTAGCCCGAACACTACCACCTTGTGTAGCCACTGTGATGACAGTAGTCCCAGCATGCTGTTCCCTTCCTTCCCTGATGCTTCTGGCCCAAAAAGCTGCCTCAGCACCTTCCCTTCTCTCTGTATCTATGGGTCAGGCCAGGAAAATAGATATTTGAAGGTTTAAGAGGAAAATTAGGACAGAGACAGAGATCTTCACTGTTCTTTTGAGGAAGACCTAGAAAACATCAAGGACTTTTCTAGAGTGCCAGACCAGGATCAAAGCATCATTCCTCTAGCCCACTCCTAACATACTCTTATCCTTCTTGAATAGAATTTGGTTTTCCTCACATCCCCTTGCAAAATGTGTATCTTGGTATCTCATTTCCCATTGCTACAGCCCTTTCCCAGGCTTCTCTGCTGTACTTTGCCCTCAAATCACCCTCACTTTTTAGTTGCAGTCCTAGTACTTGACACCATTATTGTCCAGTGGGTGCAATGAGATATCAGGTGGCAGCTACAGTCTCTTCCATGGTGTCTGAAGTGTACACGTTGTCACATATGTGTAGCTCCTTTGCAGGTTACACAGCCCCTAATTGCTGTGTGCCTACTTTTTGTCTTTAAAGCCATGTTTTTACCATTATGGGGTAAGAAACCATAGAAATGTACCAAACAATATCATCTTTAGTGCTCTGAAAAATCCCTGCAGTCGGTGGGTGGCTGTGGGGGAGGGAGTGATTGATGCAAAATGTCCCCTCTCCCCAGGAGATCTTTCTCCCCCACACCCATAATCCTACTACTTCGTTCTTATATAACACTGTCATCCCTTATAGTGCACATGCAGTTGATTTGTCACCAGGAGGAAGCTCAGGCCACAAGTTGGAGCAAGGAGCTGAGAGTCGGGGGGTCCTGACTTCTGCTGGTGTGCAGTGAGCACTTGGCTTCACTTTTCCTCTCTGTGAAAGAGAACCTCCTGCTTCTTGCCTTGCCTGCTCATGATGTGAAATGAAGTTGATTGATAGAAATGTTTTGAAATACCTTGGTGGAACATATTAATTTATTAATGGAATATTAATGGAATCTTCTCTAATCATCAAATCTCTTTCAATTAATGAAACTCCCTTATGAGGGTGCAGTGGGCTGATAAGCAAGCAGAATAAAATCCCTGACCCTCAGGAAGCCCTTATATGCATGCAGAGAGGCAGTGCTGGAGTCTTAAAGGGTGGCAGGACCAGAGCTCTGCTGGTGCTGTACACTGCCAGGCTGCACTGGGACCTGGTAGCCTGTAGCACATGGGATGGGCTTGTTAAGAGTGGGTATTTTTAGGGAGAAGGAATTAAGTAATATGGACAAAACAGACCCCAACTGAGGGGAAACACTGAATGATGCTTAACATGTGTATGTGCCTGATATATATGATATATAATGCCATCCCTGGCAGCGTTCAAGGCCAGGTTGGACAGAGCCTTGGGTGACATGGTCTAGTGTGAGGCATCCCTGCCCATGGCAGGGGGTTGGAACTGGATGATCTTAAGCTCCTTTCCAACCCGAACCATTCTATGATTCTATGATGCATGTTTGTTATTTTAGGTGGTCAAGAAAGCCAATCCCTCCATCTCCTAAAACACATGACAATGCTGGGACACTGCTCTTGAGCTCCATCAGCCTTGTGAAGCACAGGGGACCACAGCCCCAAACTGAACTGGGGAGAGTTTTATTCAGCCCCAAAATGCCATAAATCTTTCTGAAATCTTGGCCCAAGGGCACTAAGGGAGCTGGTCAGCCTAAACACAGTTATAAAAAGATTTACATCTCTGTAGTAGCAATGGGAGTGTTAAATGTTTGGCACCACTGCTGCATAGCTGGGATGTGACCGATAAGGAGAGGCTCTTATCCTGCTGGATAACAGTGCAAAGGGCAGTGGAGGAGGGACAGAGTGTGCGCAGAGCCACCATGCAACAAGTCAGGACTGGGAAGTCAAAGCTCATTTTTGCCTGCCGTACAGTTTCAATGTAACACCACTGAATTTTGTCTCTTGAGCTTTAATATTTAGCTCTTTGCATTTCTGAATATGAAATCTGGAGAAGCAGTTCTTGAGGCAGGAGCAGGGGTTGGTCATGTTGCTGCAGCACCCAGGTTGGGTAGCTGTATTCAGCTAGCAGCAACAAGTATCATTAGGCTTAACTGGTGATCAATATGTCATTACGACTAGTGAGAGAAAGTTTACCAGATATTGGATTTGCTGGGAGCAACACAAGGAATGGAAATATTTCAATAACCCTTAAAATGAGCAGACACTACTGTGAGGCCAGGTCTACCTTCATGGTGCGGAAGGAGGATGTGCCAATGGTACTTGAGTTCAGCCTTAGTGCAGGGGCAGATGTGAATTGTTGGTTCCTGGCTCCCAAACTCCTTCTGCTGGGAGAGCAGCAGGAGCTGACCACAGCTTTAGTGAGACTGGTTTATTTCTGGCTTTTAGGTTCATGATCAGCAGGTATCTTTCTTTCTTCATCCCCTACAGAACTTTGGGCCTGGTCTGTACTTACAAGGCAGCATCTCTTCAAAATGCTGCTTTTGTTCCACAAAATGAGTGCTCAGCTGGAACTTGCACTGGCTAGAACATGAGGAATTGGAGGCACAAGGTGCTGGCACGTCTAGTCTAGGTCATGCTTTGCTTAGAAAGGATGGACCAGATGATCCTGGCAGAAGCAGTGAAGGCAAGAAAACATCAGATTAGGGGATAAAATATAAAAAGAATGGGGAAAAATATAGTTCAGTTGTGAAGGCCACACTCTGTTCCTTTGGGCCACTGAGTTACATTGGTATGATGGGGACTCTTGCTCTTTGCTGGGTCTCACTAAGCACTTTCTATGTACCTTTGGGAACCAGCACAAGCTGGAGGAAATACATTCCAGCCCTTGCTTCACAGGGAGAATCCAGAGTTGGTTACACCTTGCTGCCCTCTACCCTGTACTTCTGACAGGCAGCAAAGTAAAATTAGATCTAATTAAACAGGACTCAGTATAGCCTCTGGGTCTGGTACATTTTCATCTGTGTGCCTCTTTGGCAGGCACACCTGAGCAGCCAGCGCTAACAGATGTGCTTCCACTGACACTGGATCCTTGCTGGATCCACTCTTCAGCATAGTGCTGGCACCTGGGTCACTTCTGGTGCTTGGTGCAATTTCCTGCTCTACAAGCACAGAAAAAGCTTGGATTTCCATCCCAGCATTTACTGATTCAAAGAGAAATATCAAAACATTGAGACCTACACAGTTGTAGGTTAGCAAAAGGGGTATTAGTGTCTGCACTCTTGTGCAGTGGGTGTATTGTGTGGACACATTCACACCTATTATGTCTCTGGCTGAACTGTCTTAAATACTCTATGAGCTGTGCATTCTTCCTCCTCTTTCCAGATCCATCATTTCAAAGTACAGCTGGGCTAGCACAAAATGTTTAACTTCAGAGTAACTTCAAAACCAGGATTTAGTGCTGAAACGCAGCTACATCATGGGTTTGGATTTAAAAGCACAGCACTTGCACTTTTTGCATGAGTTCCGTTATCTTGAGTAGCAGAAACCAGCTGTTTTCAAAAGCTTCCTGCTAATGTGGAGTGAAAATCATGTCCTCCTAACGTTTCAAACGTTTCTAGCCAAAAATACAGCAATCTGTTGATTCTGTATTGGAAATTGATGTTCTACACCTCTACTCTGCTCTCATGAGACTCCCCAGTGCAGTTCTGTGTCCAGCTCTGGAGGCAACAACACAAGAGGGACATGAAGCTGTTGCAATGAGTCCAGAGGAGGCCATGAAGATGCTGCAAGGGCTGGTGCAGCTCTGCTCTGGAGCCCGGCTGAGAGGCCCAGAGAAGCTGTGGCTGCCCCATCCCTGGCAGTGTTCAAGGCCAGGTTGGACAAAGGGGCTTGGAGCAACCTGCTCTAGTGGAATGTGTCCCTGCCCATGGCAGCAGTTTGGAAACAGATGGTCTTTAAGGTCCTTTCCAACCCAAACTAATCTGTGATTCTCTACAATTCCCTGTATTATTTAGAAAACTGGATTTGTAGCAGGCTACTTTCTAAAATCCAGACCTTCCACATATTTATTAAACTGTTTTATAACCAAAATATCCCATTTTTCCCTAACCAGTGGTTAACACCCAGCCCCAGGAGATCACTGGCTACCTGGACTTTCCCTGCATATGTGTCTTGCCGCTGCTCTTCATTAGCAGATACCAACAGCAATCAGTGTGTTATTTTTGTGGTTTCAGACAACCAGGTTTGCACACCGAAGGAACCAGAAGGTTTTTACTTATAAGAAGTAACATTTTGTTCACTTCGACCTAATAGTCAGAGATACATCCTTAAACTGGACTCAGAATATGCAGAGCTGCAGAGAAGAAACCACAGGCACAAGGTACGTGGTTGGTCCTGCAGTCACGTTTTTGGACCTTGTAGCTTATCTGCTTCTGAGCTGTGGGACCCACAGGTTGTGTCACGTGTTGGAGGAAATCCCGTGCAGGGACAAGGCCATCCCACTCACTCACAGCACGCTGGTGGCAGCTCTCTGCTGAAGTCATGCTATAGCAGTATTTTTAACATGACTGGAAAGAACTGCCAGCTCTTCTGCTGCTGAAAATGGGGCTATTTTTAGCAATTAGCTGTATTCAAATGTTCTGTTCATGATTTGCACAGGCAGCAAATGGTTTAGGAGATTACCAGATAGATATTTCCCTGGATAAAAGCAGTTTCCCATTTTTAACACAGATGGAAATCTTTCCAGTACAAACTGACTTCACAGTACAAACTGACTGGAAAGAATATAACCTTGGGGCATCCTGTTAACATTTGTTTGCCCCCATTCTGAAAAGAACTTGACTATTCATCTGCCTTGCCTAGTTCATAATAGCCTTTGCATTACTATAGCTTCTTTCAGCTCACGATTTCCCCAGAGAGGTGGTGGATGCTCCATCCCTGGCGACATTCAAGGCCAGGCTGGATGTGATGTGGTTCATGGTATAGGTGGCACTTCACTTCCATTAACACTGGTTTCTCAAACAGGGTGGCAGGAGCTGGCTGGGATCTGTCATGTAATACCAGCAATGCCTCAGATGGCCCCAGCTCTGCAAATTCTGGAAGCTCTGTTGTGTGGAGCATATGCTTATGCTTTAAGTCTGCAGTCAAGGAGTTTAAGCAGAGACACGAAATTAAACAAGTGTTCAGCAGATTTGTTATAACCGTAAGTCCTCCTCCGTTTGCTTCAGAGGGCCTGGCATTCAGTATTGCAAAGCAATTGTAATGCCTCTTGCTTGATCTATAGAGCTGGGGAACTATTGAGCTGGGGGAAAACACAAAACGTGGATTGCATGGAATTCTGCCTTCTGCACAGGAGCAAGCCACAAGCCTGCCAGAGTCAGTGTTCTCTGAATGGAGCATGCTGGTGCTGACAGTAGTGGGTGCTGGAGGCAGCTCCCCCGTCAATCAGAGCCCTTCGGGAAGGGCTGGGTGGAAAAAGCTCCTTTCAGACACAAAGTCACGTATGCAGTCAGATAGCAGAGCTACTCCAAGCCATATCCTTTCCTGTGTATGGCAGGGAAGGGAGGCCTGGTCTGCTCTTTCTTTCTCTTACATGGTCTGCTTTTTCTTTCTCCTGATGAGCATCTCTGTTTGTTGAGAGTTTTTCTCTGTGAGCCAGTACGGAAAATTTAATGCCTGACATTAAATATTCCTTTTCAAAGCTGTACTAAACTGAAAAAAGTCAATTAGAGCCTCTTGCAAAGGAAAGAAAAAAGTGTAATTAGCTAAAGCAGTGACATTTCTTTTTGATAGAAGGCTGGTGTTTCCAAGAGTCTAAGATAAAGGCTAATAGGCAGTAATCAAAGAATACAGAACCCAGTCCTTATGCAGTACCTCTCCCGTCTGTTCCCCACAAACCCATGTGAGCTTTACCATTAAGCAATGGAATTTAGCTTCATCCCACAAAAAAAAAAAAGAAATCTCTTGGAGTACATGAGAAGAACTGTGTCCAGGCCACAGACTTTCTGTCTGGGCTCACAGGCACATTTCCCCACAGTCAAGCTGTATTCAGATGTAGTTTGTTTTGGCCTCTGTAAAACTTGTTAACAGCCAGAAATATAGATCTCAGAGCTTGAGCAGGTACCAGAGCCTGAGCCCCAAACTCATGTTTGTCTTGAAGATGTGGGGAAAGTGCCCCTCTGCAGCCCAGCTCTGGATCTTAGGTTGTCCTTCATCCTCCTCTCTCTTTGCTCTGTGTTCCTATCCTGTTCCTTTTTATCCTCCTCCAAGTTCTCCTCTTACTTATCTGCTGACTTTTTTCTGTGGCATCTTCTTCTTTCACTATTTCATGCTGCCAATACTAAAACACTTATTTCTGATAGAGGTGACAATTTCTTACTCCAAAAAGCACTCCATTTATCATAAGAATGCTGTATTAGAACTGAGTTTTCTGGACTAGATTCACTAGATGGGGAAGTAGAATCTCTTGGTCTGGTGCCAACAGTGGTGTTTTGATTGCATTTGTTACATGCAGATAGATAAAGCACAGAGCACACCATCCATAGGTCGTGTACCACGGATGGGAGTCAGGTTCACTAAGTGAAGCCACTTCTCCAGCTAAGTGGCTCCAAACTCCACTCGGATGCAAAGAAATGGTTGCAGGATGTGCTGTTGGTGGGAGAAGAGCTCAGGCACCAGCTGCCCTCCTATCTCAAAGACAGTAAGCAGAGACCTGGGGGTGGAAGGGCTGACCATCAACATCCTTAACCCCTCTGAGCCTGGCATCCACCTCTTTTTCAGCCACAGGCACTGTCTTTTCTAGCCAGACCTTTGCTTCTGCCCAGCAAATCAGGCCTTGAAAAATGGTCTAGTTGATTTAGTGCAGCAGCGTGTGCAACTCAGCAGCTCCTCCCAGGGCTGTGACTTGGTATGAAACCTGTGCTTGTATCTTCTTCACTTTGCATAGGTAAAGAGGAAGCAGACTTTGCAGTCATGGCATGCTGAAATGCAGAGAGCATGAAGCATTTTAACTGTGCACCAGCCACTGTGACCTGAAGTGGGGGTACCGCTGAAGCCAAACTTTTGATGGGAAAGGATGAGAACAAGGATGCAAGCTTTAATATACCTGCCCCCAGAGGTAGAAACAAGAGAGATCCATCCAGGAGAAAAGCCAATCTGGTCAGCTGTGAGCAACCAGAGTGAAATGCCCTGCCAGAGTCTTTCCATGCCAATGCATCTGCTGCAGGGCCTGGGGGATGGCTGGCTGCAAAGCACTACAGCACGTCTTGTGCTCAAGGTCTCTGACAGGGCGAGGGAGGCCAACATGTGTGTGCTGATGGTTACTTTGAACAAGCAAACACCAATAGATCTATTCCTTCGGCTGTTTTGCTCATCCCAGTGCGTGTTGCACAGAGCTGCAGTGTCCTGTGCCATAACACTGTATTACGAAATACTTTCAGTGCCTCTCCAAGCCATCTCCAGGCTGCAGCCCTGAAGCCTCCCCTACTGAGAAAGACGGGGTTAAATTCCTGACTGTGGTCACAGCTACAGGCTATGGTAGGAATTCCTGAGCCTTATACAATTGGTTTTCCTAAAGCAAAGGTCAGAGGAGCTCAAAAGGGCAGAAACATACTTTGTCCAAGTGTGATTTATTTTTTTGTAGCTTCCTAACAGTACACTTCTGCTGCTTGTAAAGCAAGCTAAAGAAGCTGCCTTCAGTGAGTGGCTTGCCTCCTCACCCATGAATGAGATGTCCGAACAAGCATTGGGAAACCTCTGGAGTTGTATCAGGCAGTCCAGGTCCTTCACATAACACTACTCTGGTTGTGGGTTCAGGCAATTTCTGTTCTGAATACCTGGTGGAGACTTTTTTTTCCTAATTTTCTTTAGAAGAAATACTAATGATGAGGCCCTCTGTAACATGGGTTAGTGGTGGTCTTGGCAATGCTGGGGTAATGGGTTTGATGATCTTAAAGGTCTTTTCCAACCTACTTGATTCAGTGATTCTAATTAGCCTCAATCAAGAGTGAAGAATATGATGCTTCATCCTCTAGCACTGTATGTTCCTTGATTGAAAAGAGACAAGCTGGTGGGTTTTTTCTTTCCTCCATGAAGAAGAAAAGCTTGAGTGGGATTTGAAACCCGGTGTGAAACAGGTTTTGCTAAGAAAGTCACTGGAAGTCATAAAGCCATCCAGAACAGCTGAGCCATCAGGGAGGGAACTGAAGGGAGATGGTTGCAATTTCAGCCTCCCTTCAGAAAGCAGCCACAATGTCACCTTTCTGTGTGTGCTTTCTGGGTTTGGGTATAAGAAAGGATGAAGTGAAGCACTTTGCACAAATCTTTATCAGACTTCACTATAATGCATGTTCTGAGCTTGAGAACTGAGGCATCTGTGCTCACATTCACTGAACTTGCTAGACATTTTGCCATGTAGTTTAGTGTGAAAAGGATCTCCTACTGGTTCCCTTTCTTAAAAACTGATCTTACAAAATGATGAAAGGCCTCAAGTTCCATTAAGCTCAATGCATGTGCTCAGCTACTTGTAGGATTTTTTCACTATGCTTGTATGGAGTTCATAAGTCTTCTTGGTAACATGTCAAATGCTGTATTACCCCATTGGTTCTTCACCAGGATCACAAGAACTACTGCTTCTTTAAAGAAAATGTAGAAATTATTACTTTTTTCCATGTGTTGCTAACAGGCTTTGTAACAGAGTCACAGATTGGGGTGAATGGAAAGGAACCACTGCTGGCCTCTGCTCAAATCACAATCAGCAAAAGCAGGTTGCTCAGGTCCTCATCCAGATGAGTTCTGAATATCTCCAAGGACGGAGATGTCTCAGCCCCCCTGGGCACCAGTGCTTCCTCACATTCCCGATAACCTTTTTTTCTTACTATCAACATCATAATCTCTTGGGTTTCAAATTGTCTCTGTTGCCCTTCATCCTCCTGCTGTACACCTCTCCAAAGGGTCTGGTTCTGTCTTCTCTAAATGATCACAATTAATAGAATTTGGGTCACATGAGAAAGCTGGGCAGAGTTGCAGACTTCAGGTATTACAATTCCAGGGGAATTAGTCTGAGCCACTGGTTCAGATGACCTTTAAGTGAGGAACAAAAACGTACAGAAACCATGTTTGATCTGAGAGTCAGACACCGCTCAGAGCCTTGCACAGATCAAGGAATTCAGACCAGATCTGTCACTAAGAAGAGCCAAAGGGAAACTCCTCTCCAAACAAGTTTCCAATTAAATTGTCCAATTTTCTTTCTCAAAAACCTGTGAGTGCCCCAGCACTTCGTGGTGGTCACCTCTGAGATGGCCCTTTGTCCTTCCAGGTGGATTTGATAAGTGATACTAAGTGCTGATCCCTTCAGGAATGCAGATCCCCTTAAAACTGGTTAATGTAATGAGTCAAAGCCAGAGTAAAAGGCTGCAATTCTGTCAATGTGTTCAGACTTCAAGGTCAGCTCTGAATTTGGCTCCCTGCACTGATCACCAGATATGGGATCGTAAGAGTAAAATCTGTGAAACAAGAAACCTTAGAGAACTGTAAGTAAGAGGTCTTTTGGGAACTCTACTCTCAAGTGTCTGAAGAGCTACAGTAAATCTCTTCTGTGGAAGCTCACACTTTGGGTGCTGGTGTCACCTCGATGGATAACTGTGTAATACAGAGTTATGAAGAAAATACGTGTTGGGCATCAGGCTTAAGAATCCAGTGAGACATATTAAGTGTATGTTTAACTCTAGACAGTAAGATCCATGCACGTGAGGCTTGAATCAGGACTAGGGAGGGCAGAAAGCTTTGCTAGCTAGAGCAGCTCTGGGCTCAGTTTGCTTACCCAGGCTGTGCAGGTAGAAGCAACTGTGTGGGCTGCTTCATACCAGGTCCTCCCTGGCCAGGATGCTCTGACCTCCAAGGTGTCAGGCAGCCCAAATAAGCCGGTATAAGCTAAAGTGCTACTATACATTTCTTTTCTTTCTTTCTTTCTCTTAGTTTGTCCTGAGAAGGGTACACTGTTATACACTGGCCTGTTTTGATTCCTGGGGACGTGCATGGAAGTATGACGCATGGTAACTAATTAAGACCATTAAACTAAATAGCATTTTCCTCTGGGAGAACCATGAGCGTTTCATGCCCTAGATAATTGATTTCCATATGCTTTCCCTTGGCTAGGAAATGCAAGTTCTTTGCTATGTGTTCCCTGCTGGGTTTGGTCACTGAATTCTTGATGTTAAAGGAGGAGATAATGGGGAGTGACGATACCCCATTCACTCCTACAGACTCTTGGTTCACTGGGGGGTCTGAGCATTTCATACCATCTGCAGTAATGATAATGGATCTGTCTTAATAAGCAGCCACTGAGATAAGTGTGCATATGACAACAAATTAGCAACTACACATGCAACCCTGGAAAGAGGAAGACGGCGGGAGTCCAGGAGCTCTTCCAGAGGTCATTGATTTTTTGGTCCTTTAATGAAATAGAGGATTTCTGGCCTCTCCCCTGGTCCCTGCAACTAGCTGATTCTGTTACAGACACTGTAAAGGAGGACCTCACTTTCCAAAAGCCACTTTTGAAATGTAACTATAGACCATTGAATCAGGCTGACGCAGCAGAGGGGACACAACCTGAGGAAGCTAAGAATAGCAAGGAGGCCTCTGCCAAAGCTGACTCTGTGGCAGGCAGGAATAACTCCTTCATTCAGATGGAGCAAAAGCTGGGATAAGGCAAAGAACCTGAAGGCAAGATCTGGTGAGCAAACTTGGAGCCTTCCCCTCTGAGAAATGCCAAGGCCAGTTTCTCCTCAGCAGCAGCAGCCACTGCCAGCACATCAAGGCAGGCAAGAGCTGCTTGTCCTCTGCATCACCCCTCACATCACTGGACCATAGCCCATGGTGTTGCGGGAAGTCAGAGCCATGCAAGCTCCCTGTAGGTAACTGAAAGCTGATTGTACTCAGAATTAGCTGCCAGCAGCTGAACATGTGCTGAACCTCATGAAGTGGGCACCTGGTCTCAGCTCACTCACTTCTGGAGTCTGGCTGCCCGTGGCCTCAGCAAAGAGGTGCATTGGTTCCCCTCCTACCCCTACCAAGAGGTCAGCGTGTGCAGGAATAAGATGTGTTGGTAGCAAAACTGGCCTTTACTGCCCTCATGCAGCTTTTCTCTAGGCAAAGAGAGGACTTCAGTTTCCAGGGCTGCTAATCCTCTGTAAAGTTCACTTAGTATCCGGAGAGATTGCTGCAGCTTTACTGAAAACTAACATCTTCCTCTGAAATGTGTTGCCTTTGGCTGGTCTGATGTATTTATCAAGCAATCACTTTGATCATTGCTTCCTTTAATTTATGCCATATATTATCGCTGTCCTGTATGCTTTAGGTCTCTGGTGTGCTTTATATATAGTTTGTCTACTAACACAGAGCAAACAAAGTTAGTCTGTACCTGGTTGGCTCTAATTAGAGCAACACTGAAGCATAGGATACTCAGTGTTGACGTTGTTCTCTGAGATCAGACATCAGGACCCCTGGGTTCTGCTTCCAGCCTTCCCTCTCTGTGCGATCACTACAGAGCAAACCGTGTAAGAGGGATGTCTAGAATTAGAACCCTGAATAAATGCAAAGAACCTGAATTAGTGGCTGAATATTTTGCAGATTTGCGACAACATCAGATGCCCTTAAAAAAGTTCATTTTTATTAGGACAAAGAAACCAATTATTCTTTAGGCAACCCCCTGACTTTCATTAGTCACAAAAGAAAACTGAGATTCCCTGTCAGGAGTACACAATTTAAAAGACGACTGTCAAGATAAAATCCATACTTAGAGATATTTGTCCCTGCCCATGGCAAGAGGGTTGGAACTAAATGATCTTAAGGTCCTTTCCAATCCAAATCATTCTGATTCTATTTATTGACATGAACTTGTGTGATTGTAATAGAGCTGAAAAACACTTCAGAAAGCTAACTTGATTAGATGAAATTGTCAGTGCTCCCCATTGTGGCATTTTATACAAGCAGATCACTGAAACCAGCTGATTACAGAAGAGCTAGACTGGCTTTTTACCAAGTTACAACCCAGGCAGAAAATACTCAGCTCTTCTAAATGAGCGTAAGCGGCGCTGAGCTCTTGGCTAAACCTGGGGTCCTATAGACGAGGAGCATCTTGCAGTTTTTTGGCAACTGAGGAAAAAGAACATACAAAGTTTCTGGGATGAGACACATCTGTTTCTGAAGGCAACTGAGAATGAGAGTGAGCCTGTAAGGAGAGCAATAGGATAGGTCTGTAACAGGAATCCTCTTCCTCAAGAGGCAAGGGAGATGAATCATGGGGTAATGTAGCCTCCACTGTCACCACTCATTTGTGGCACTGAATGAATTACTGGAACTGGTCACATAATGGGTGCTCAGAGACCTGAAATCATCCTACTGCTCACCTGGGCAGAACTGCAGAGCATCTGAACAAATGCAGGTCTGCCCTTTGCTGACAAAGAAGAGCCAGTGTGGGTACAAGTAAAGCAAAGTCTGTCTTCAGCTGGTCTTAACTGTTTGTGACCATCAAAATCTGATGGGATTTAGATTTTGCATTAATAATAGGGATTAGCTGGGTCAGTAACTTGGCATGTTTCAATTCCATGTGCAGTTTCACTACTTTAACAGATCTCAGGATGCTGTAAGAAATCACTATTGCAAAATAGGTTTGTTTTGGAGGCTGGTGGTATCTGTGCAGCCTAAATCTACCACAGAGCATGCACAGGACAGTGGAAGTGTTGTTTTCTTCTGTACCCCATTAGCAGAACGCTACTGAGAGTGTCACTGGCTACTCTGTCCCTTTCAGGCTGTTAATTTTTGCTTTTCTTTATTCATTTTCAAGAATTCAAACTGGGAGCTGTATCCAGACTGTCTGAGCGGTATCTTGTGCTGGAGCCATACCCACACTCTCTGAATGGTATCTTGTGCTGCCCAATGTGTATTTTGGCAGCTGTGCAAGGACAGAGGATACCCAGACTGCTGGCACAAGGGGTCATCTGCCATGGCACCAAAGTAGCATGGTTCTCTAGTCAGGAGTCACAGCTTGGTTTCCAGCCTACACGGAGACATGACTGGAGCTTTGTATGGAGAAACTGCCAGCCTTAACTGAGCTCCTTCCCCATAATGCTATTGCTTGGGACTGGCACATACAGGTCTCATGAACTTCCCAACTCTTTCTCCCGGTTCCTGCTCTTGAACATTTCCAGTGTTGCAGCTGGTGCTTAATTCCTTTGGCAGCAAAGTGGCACCCACACAGGCAGGATGCTTAACAGCCATGCTGCACCACATAGGGGAAGGATGGTGCTTGGGAACTCAGGTGGGGGAACAAGCTTCTGAGCAGCATCCACACAAAAAAAGTAGCAAGGTGGCACAAGGAGTTTGCTGTATTTTTTTCATGAACTGTGCTCAAGGCTGTGGGATTAGTCCAGGATGTGGGAGGGCCAGGATCTGCTTTTTGGTTGGATGTGATTCCTTATTCTTGTTGGCAGGTAGCAGAAATCAAGAACAGAGCACAGCTGCCTGCTTGGCAAGTGTTCATCCATCTCCAACTCACTGGACTGAGTGTTTCAAAGGAAGGCCCTGCAGTGAGACTGAGGATCATCTCTTCCCCATGCTATGTCTCCTCATGACCATCGTTAATTAGGTATGGGCGTAATCTCCAAAACTCAATGTTTTATGTCCCTTTTAACATTTGCCCTTACGAGAGCTCTAAATGAGTTCTTTCAGTGTTACTTTGCCACAACATCTGCCTTTAGCTGTAGATGCTGTAGTTTAATTAACTTGTCAGGAGACAAATTTCTTTTTACCCTTTTTAATTTCCCACTCTCTAATTTCATCAAATAGTCATTTGTGTCTCAGTTGCCACATGGGGACTGTAAAACAGGGATAATGGCACATTCTTCCCTATACGGGGATAATGTCAGAGGGAATAACCTCGGAGCCTGGCAAGCACCCAGATACTATGGCAAGCACTCTGCCACTGACTTCAGACTATGATCTTCCCCAGGCTCAGGATGTGTAAGTCACACCACTGTTTTGTTACCACTGAATTTACTGGGAGAATGCTGTCCAGTTAAACTCCCAGTCAGTTTGAAATGCTGTTTCTCCTCTATCACCCCCTCCTTCCTTGCCTCTTCCCACATCTATTTTCCCAGGCGTCTGGAAAGCTGAAAAAACAGGTTTATTTAAAGCAGCTTTCTAAAGAATGGAGGAACCATCAGAGCTGCTTCCCAGAGAGCTCAGTGCTGGTCTGTAATACAAAATTTCTCAGGAAGGTTGAGAAGGAAGTCAGCTCTGGGCTCCAAAACTTCACCTCTGCCCTGCAGGAACACTCAAAATTCAGCTTAAAAGGTTGCACATGTTAGTTATCATCCAGGAGAGAGGAGCCATGGGATGGTATTAAGCTATTCAAAACATTTGTTAGAACCCCCAGACAGGAAAATAAGCTCTCTGATTTATTCAGTGGAAAGAAAAGACAATATGACACTTGGTTAGACGTGGGGTGCATGATTTTGCACCCCTTTCCTATTGGCATAGTCTTACTGATATCAATGATCACTCACATAAGCAAGGAGGACATAGCTGAGCCATAGCAGTTGTTGCCTGTAGCCTGTTGCCTAAAGGCAAACAGGGTCATACCAACCACACTGACTAAGTGCAGCAGCATGAAAGAAGTGGAGCATCAATATAGACAGGATAAGGCAGCACTGAATGGGTTTTTGTTACTGAACTCTCAAGCTGCCCAATATCAAAGACCAGATAAAGTCTCCACACAAGCAACAAATCCAGACTTGAGCAAGAACAGTTCTGACTCCCCTGCTGGCCATGAGCAATGATGTTCCATATATATGTCCAACACTTCCTCACTCTTTATGAGATGCTTAGCAGGGTGGAAATCTTGCAGGAAGGCATCTCAAGCATGTCAGAAATGGAGCCCAAAGCAACACAGTCTGGAGGATTTAGTGCTCAGGGTGCTGTCAGCACAATGAGAGGGGTGGCATTTAGTCCTGTGACACTGAAGAGGTACCTTATGGCTTCCTGGTACCAGGAATTTGACCCACTTCCCTCTGGCTTTCAGAAGAATCTACTGCAAAATGGCCCAGAAAGGACAAAACAATTCTCTGTGGTGCCCTGAAGTCACAAACCAGGCATCTGAATGCTGGACATTGAGATACTCATAACTGTCAGTGCTGGGTTTTCTTTGGTTGCTCTTTCCTTCTTTGGGGGAACAGAAGGGGGCCTCTGGAGGTCAGAAATTGCTGGGAGCATCCTAAAGGTGAGATTCTTATATAATCACAACCCCAGAAACAGAGGCTTTAAGAAAAATACCAAATATCCTGACATTTTGGTTAGACCCTTTGATTAGATCTCCTTCCTCACCTACACTCCTCTCTGCATCACAGCGAGCTATGGAAGACCATGTTCACACGTGTGATATGGGTTTTTCCTGGCTCATTGTAAGTGCCTGCAGCCAGTTTACTACCTCAGAATCAGTATTTGGAGAGGAACAAAACATATCTCTAGGAATTTTCGTGCTGTAACCCATGATTTCTGTCCGGTAAGAGAGGAAAAGCAAACCATTGGTCTCACATGTCCATGCAGCAATTTGGGATCCCAAAAGTCAGCAGTGCTTTGGGGTGGAAATATTGTTAGAAGGGAATGTAGACAGCTTGAGTGGGACCACCAGAATCTTTCCTCTCTTTAGCTGTGCCTGCTCCTGCTGCAGCCTCTGGTAAAACACAGCAGCCAAATACCAGGGCTCTTGACATACGGAATTTACTTACAGGGGTGGTCCCCCAGGGAACTGGCCTTCCAAATGCTGCCAGAGCATTCTCAGTCTGGTAACAAAACACAACATCCTCAGTGCTGTTTGTGTTACCCAGAGCCCTGCGTTAGCACTACCTCACCTAGGACCTCACTGTCCTAGGAGTGGGGAAGGGATGTGTTGTGATCCACGTGTCACGCTTGGGAAACAAAGAGGCAGAGCAAGGCAGATCTGTTGAGATCCATAGATTTATGAAAGGGATTAATGTGGTTTGGCAGCTCCAACACCACAAATCAAGGGGACAGTTTCCCTGCAGAGGAAATTGCATTGCAGTAAAAAGAATCATAACACAATAATTCTTTTTGTGTAGACATCCCTGTTTCAAGGCAAGACTTTCACTGGTTATAACCATACAAAGTAATGCATTCTCAAAGTAAGGTTGTAAAGGTGAAGTGCCCAGAGCTTTGAGCTTGACCCTTTCAAGTGGTGTGTTTGAGCTCATTCATGCAGAAGAACTAACTACCCCTTTTAAAAAAGAAAATCCACTAAAATCCACTAAAATCCACTAAATGGCATTAGTTTAATGGTTTACATTTGCAACCAAAGAAAAAATAGGCTAAACTTTGAACAACCATTTGTTACTGCCACATTCTTTGCTTGTTTTTGTGCAAAGAAAACAAGCCTGTAAGTGTCTGTGTATGGCTCTGTAGACTGCTCCTTGGTATCTCACAGATCCCTGCTGGTCTCTAGGCTGCAGGTTGTGGAGCAGTGTTTTGGTATTTAGACAGGGCTGCCTTTCCTTAGAAGTAGAAATGGCCCCAGCCAGAGGAAACACTAACAAGAAGCTATTTCTCTTTGCTGAAACTCTATAAATAAACTCCATATAAACAAAAGAGTATTTTCAGAGAAGCTGGACAAATTGTTGGAAGAAAAATTCCCCCCAGGATGATGGCATGCAGGAAATCCCTGCGCCACAAATCTCAGGAGGCTGGCAAAGAGTTGGGAGAGCAACTACTGCTTGCTTGGCCTTTCTTAGGTCAGCTCCTGGCAGAGGACCACCTGGGAGAGGCGGGATCCGCGTTAAACAGGCTCCGAACAGCTTTTGCGAGTCAACCCTTCCTTGAGGGTAATTTGCTTTTCCCACGGAAAATCTCGGGTGGAGCAGGATGGCAGCAGGTTTGTTGAAATGGGTGAATGCAACTTGTCACCTTCAGACCGGGCAGAGCTCCTGGCAGGCAATGCATAGGGTGCAGCCAACTCCAGATCCTCTAGGTCGGAGCTCTCTGGGGTCTTTCACTTTCCGCCAGTGTGAGACTGATCCACCCCTGAACCACTGGCGTCTGCTGCAGGAACTTCTCAAAGAAGTAACTAGAAATAGGGAAGGCTGCTGTAGTGAGCGCTTGTACGCGGTTGTGTGTGCGCAGCACCATCTAGTGAGGTACAGTGATTTAGTTTGTTTCCTCTTTCCCCACGGACGCACGCAGGGTGCCTTCCATCCCCGGCACGCTGCTGTCTGTAGGGGGTTGGAGGGTTCAGTGTGCAAACGCTGAGTTGTTCCCTCAGCGTGAACTGAGCTGTTCCAGACTGGGAGGTGGAAAGTGCAGGATGAGAGGTGTTTTACCATCTCGGGCCGTGCAGGTTTGCCGGGATGCTGGTGTTGCAAGTCCGACTGATACCCGCGAGGTGTCTGAAGCCCACCCGGGACTCAACACCCTGCTTTAGCTGAACCCTAATTCCAGAGTCACTATAAAACTAAGGACGAATAGAAACGGTTTGGAACAATTTCGGTGCTCTCCTCTTCGTTTATCCAGCGCAGCTACGGACTCAATGCCCTCTGCTGATAACTATAGGATATTGCCTCCCGTACGAGGCAAAAAGCCAAGATTTGATTCATCCAAGAGCTCTTTCTTGCTTTCTCCAGCACCCATACTGTTATCCCAGGGAGCCTGGAGGAAACTCCCGCCTGGAGTGAAATCGTAAGACCAGCATTTGGCTGAGGGGGAACACGGATC